>NC_035107.1:256658386-256965094 GCF_002204515.2 Aedes aegypti | reverse complement strand
ACCAACTTGTCGTGTTGAATTGAGGGTGATCGATATGATTGAGTTTAAGCAAAGTGCACCGCTTAGTGTTGTACTCTGGATGTTACGCTTTTGAAGAATCATGATTATGACTCCAGGAACCATGATTTGTCTTCCTGATATCTAATCGAAGGCAATTTATGAATTTTATGACTTATAAATCATGATTTGGGAATCATATTTTTATCCGTGTAGTCCGTGATTGACCAGAATAATTGAACAAGAAACCAAGAGATGCAGCTTTCCATCTTCAATGTACACTTACGAGAACTCCAATTATTAAAAGGCAATAACGGTGCCGGTCACGTTCGTACGGTCATCGGGGAAGGGGTGTCCGGCCATTTGGCCGAACGCCGTTTGGCCGAATGCCGTTTGGCCGAACGCCATTTGGCCGAATGCCATTTGGCCGAAAGGGTCATTTGGCCGAATGCCGTTTGGCCGAATCATGAACACAAAAATCAAATTGCTACAACGCTGATGTGTAGGATTCATAAGTGTGACCCAATAACTGATAAGCTAATTAATTTGCTCATTTTTATGATGTGACGGGACGTCATGTTTGTCACTATATAAGAGCTCCAAGAGAATGATAACATCGACCTTTTTATTCAGGACGAAGTTGTGAACTCCACACTTCACGTTAAGACTCTGAGGTGATGATTGATTCGCCACTGGATTACCAATGTTGTTATAAGGTCTCAAGTGTTTTTAACTATTTCATCAGAAATTTTTCCTTCTTTTAAACATAGGCTATTCTTTCTAGTTACACTGGTTCCATTACTATCGGCAATGATTGACCTTATATTTTAATTGGGAATTTTTCCTTCTTTAAATCATCGGCAATTCTTTGTTGTTGTACTGGTGAATTAAATTATTATATGCATTGCAATTGTTTAAATTTTCATAAGAGATTTATCCTTCTTTTGTTCATAGGCTGTTCTTTCAAGAGGGAAATATTTTCCATAATTAATTTAATTAAAGCTTAAAATACGTTCTTTTCAAAACATATTTTTTTTGCTCAAGGGTTAACTTACACACTCCGAAAAAATCATGCGATTTTACGTCTTTTGGATGCACATAACAGAAGCGAGCCAAATGACGTGAATTTGTGTCTCATTTTAAATACGATGGTGTCTTATTCGGGAAATGTCAATCATAGCGGCATCGTTTTCATGTCCTTCATCATGTAAAATTATATTTTTCTTTCAATACATCTTTCAGAACCCATTTTTACGTCATTTCATCACTTACATAATGTGCCATTCAGTCATAATGTGAATTACGTCCGGAGTGATTTTCATTATTTTTAAGAGTGTAGATGAGATGTCATTCTCCTCCAAGATTAAAATTACAACTTGGGAACTGAACACTGCACCGTTTCTTGAATATAGCAATAAACGACTCGGTGAACACTTACGTCACAGAAGTACACTGTTTCTCCGTTGTGAAAAGAAGAAGCCAAGACTTGTTGATGTCAGAACTATGACATATAATACTTAGTACGATTCGAGGGATCGAAGCAAGCCGATCCAGCAGAAGGACGAATAAGTTTTAAACTGTTTCAGTTACTGTCAAAAGTTAACTACAAACGCGATGCCAAAACATCTGCTGGTGGCTTTTACCACTAGCATAGCATTGAACAACTGCTTAAATTTAGGATTTTCTTCTTTCAGCTCTGACTGTTTCTTCAACTAACACTAAACAGCTTATGTATATCAATGATGATATTTCCTATTTTTATGAATAAGCTGAATAAGTTCTTTGAAATTCATAATAAACCCATGCTAACTGTAGTTCACTTTTGTTTTCAATTTCGGCCAAACGGCATTCGGCCAAATGGCGTTCGGCCAAATGGCGTTCGGCCAAATGACCCTTTCGGCCAAATGGCGTTCGGCCAAACGGCATTCGGCCAAATGGCATTCGGCCAAATGACCCGGAACCGGGGAAGGGAAGGAATGTTAGTGTGGTATCCATTGTTAATAGAGACCGAGAACACCTCTGCATCTCCATGGTTGTCATGGAAAGGAGTTTTGTTAATAGGGTGGAATCATAGCTGCATGATCAGGATTCACATTGGTAAGTGATGCGATTCATGCAACCTCAGTTCATAAAATCTTCTATCAGTACTCTGAAGCCAAAGCGAACACTTTTAGCGTCGAATCATCCAAAGGTTATTTTTTTAAATGATAAAAATCGTTTAATGGTTTTAATGTAAATGTACAAGAATCTATGTCGATACTCACAATGACGGACTGCTTATATTTTATTAAATCAATTCATTAAAGTAATACTCTTATCGTTGTTATGGTAAAAATACGTTTTATAATATATTGTAGAATCTAATATTTTGCGGATACGATAAAAACGTGACAGATCAATTCTCAACACATCCGTTCGCGCGCGCTGCCTTTTGCGATCTTTTCTAAACCATCCGTTCCTGCAGAAAGACGAATAAGTTGTAAAGCTTTTTAGTTACTATCGCGCAGTATATTTGTCAATAAAGATTTATCCTCCTTAAGAAAAAGCTGAAATTGTTGTGTTGTGTTCTGGATAGTCGAATGATTAAGCGTTTGCCTAGATGCTAAGCGTTTTGTCTAGATAAGTTGTTTGACAATCTAAGAAGAAGGCAGTAATATCCATCGAAACCAATCATATTTTGACAGTAAAACCACAAGTCAAGTTCATTAAAATCCATCACCTAGTTCAAACAGTCATCATTAGGCGAGTATGTTGCTCAAAGTACTGTTTCATACAAATACATGCTAACTGCAATTCATTATTGTTTCCAATTTCGGCCAAATGACCCTTTCGGCCAAATGGCGTTCGGAAAAACGGCATTCGGTCAAATTACCCGGAACCAAGAGCTCTTTGCCTTGAGATGTCGAGAAAAAATCTCAGCCGAGAAAGTCTATGACGAGATCGAGAACTGTAATCACAAACCTCAGCATCGTCTTGCTGAATAGCTTTGCGTTTACCACTACGGATATTTGAGTCCTTTTTAATCTAAAACCATTTCATTTTTGTCTTATGCATTATCTATTTGCTAATGTTGGCGACAACATGTGTTGCATGTGCTGAATTTGTTGACCAGGAGCCAAATTATTACCTTTTAATTATTGCTGACATCAATCAATCAAAACATTCCGAATCGATGATCCGTTTGCAATTTAAACCATTACGGTTGGACGACTTCTAAATTGGCCCAAAATTGCACGGCCTTACACACGGGCATCATCAGGCGTGTTAAATCTATGCGGCTTAGCCGTGATTGAAACGTGTGCTTGATGAGAGTGCCATTACGTTTGTTGGTTAGTCGGTAGTGATATGTAATAGAATCTCAACTTTCAGAACAATAAAATTACCGTGCATCCCCACTAATCTAAACGAGTTCGTTTTTAATTTCAACTTCTAGTCACCTGGCTACCTTTTTGACTGTTTGGTGATAGACGTGCAAAACTTATATGATAAAAAATGACGTATGTATAATGCGAGTTGAACTTTATTGCAAAAAAAAAATCTGTTATTTAATGCGACTTATTTATGATAACAACCTTCATGTGACAGATGTCAAACGGATGATTGACGACTTTGAACGTATTTTACGTAACGTTTTCTGCGAGGAAACTTAATAGTAAAACGATTTGATCTGCCATGTCGTGCAGGTGCGATGAAATTTGTATAAATAAACGACTTTTCACGTGCACTCCTATGCGATTTCTGGTTATCTGGGCAAACAACAGGGGTACTGAGGTTAACTGTCTGTCCGTTTAATTGATGTGTACTCCTGTATTCGAGTGGAAACATTTGCAAAACTTGGACTGCACTGTAGACGTCCGTTATAAACGCGGCATTATATTTATGCAAACGCATACTTTTCGAAGGCTTTCCGGTTGCCAGCCAGTGATGGCACGGCGACATGTTGTCAATCTTCCATCCGGGCCGCGGTGCGCCCATTGTTGTGGCATTTGTTTGCGGGCCCTTAAGCGCACTTCGGTCTGTGACATGAATAATTTATGTCACCAATGTTTAACGGCGAAGGCAATGGTTCAATAATGTTTTCGATGAGGTTTTATTTGGCTTGATTGGGAATATTACAGTTAGATGCCCAATTTATTAGTTTCGATGTGTTTAACGCGATTATTAACCTGATTATCTGTAGGTATGAATAATGGAGTTTTGGACATTTTTCCTAAGAAAATGACAGTTATAGTCACAGAGCAATAAACGTAACACTTAGAACAAATTTCATTAAAATCCAAACAGTCTTCATCTGACGAGTATGTGGCGCAAAGTTCTGTTTCGTACAAGTCCTGCAGATGGGGGTATCGTGAAACGTCAAACACGAAGAAATACGATGCGCGCGCCTCTGAATGTGAGGTTTGAAACATAGCGAATTTAAAATAATCGTTAAACGAGTGGTTGATGGAAATTTCGTCAGTCTTACATCTGTTTGTCTATGATAAAACATTCTAATGAACCTCAATATACCGATTAATTAACTCAATTCTACAATCAGATAAATAAGTATCTTAATACTCATTATAAATTCAATATTTCTTCAATGCTACCCACTGTTTAAGGTAACCCAAGCACACAACGCACATTGATTGAGTGACCATCTATGGTGGTTTTGTGAGTTGTCTATTTAAAACCCAGACAACCAGAAATCGCATGAAAGTTCACGTCACAACTCGTTTATTCATACTAATTATATCAAACTCGCAAAACACCGTGGATAAACTCGTCAAATTGATGAGTTTCCTCGCATAAAACACTTTTTTCTGAGTTCATTTGCACATTTTGTTTCGCCTCGTACACTCGTACAAAGTAAGTCGAATCAATTCGTAGCAGCTGTCAAATCAACATTTGTTATCATAAGTTAAGTCGCTTAAGATCACAGGTTAGTTCGGTGGAATATTTAAACACTCGCATTGTATGTTATTATTCATCACATAATATATGCACGCATATCGCCTCCATTTTTGTACGTAGAAAGCCTTTTCGCGACATCTTATAAGTGAAATTTTGCACATACAAATCCTCCAGGTAATTTAGTTATGCGTACATTTTGGTTGTCTGGGAAGGGTGTGTACCGCGGCATGCTGACAACCGGATACTCCCATTTAGAAAGAACCTCTTGGATTGGAAGTGTGTCCCCGCACTAATTGACAAAAGCTCTCACACGCATCGATCAGAAGGTACCAACAGCCTATTTCTTGACCGATATTTAATCTGAAGTGCGTGATCGCAGTGTTCCCGGTGACAAATTAGGGCATCGATCAAGTCGTTACAATCGCCATCGGATACCGTTAGAGCTACAGTGATTGGTTATGAATTTTGATCGATTTTATTTTTCGGGTATTGTATCGGACCCGTACCCAAACAGAATGCCAAACTAGGATAGTTAGCCCGCCCTGGTCGATGATCCAAACCAAAAAATTCCCATCAATTGTTGTGTTGATCAAGTCACGCACTGTTCATTGTTCACCGCACATATCGGATATGTTCGAATCGAACATTGGTGGTCTGAAATGGGTCACATTAGGTTTTTAATACATAATTCCCCTGAGTAACTAAAGGGTGAGTCGATAATTATTGGAACAGTGTCAAACATGCGTAAATAACACTTGACAGAAATTAATTGAATTTTGAATGGATTCTTTTATGAGTGTATTGTTTATATTTGCTCACTAGTGCAGTAGGCCTTTGCATGAGACGTTTCGAATCAGCTGATTCGGAAGGTCTTTGAAAGTTCTTCTATGAAAATGACAGTCTTGTGTATGCACTGGTCCTCCACCGATGTAAACAACTGCATTCACGGATCTGTCAAATGAAAAGGCCTGTTGAAAGTGAAACTCCAGTCGAGTCCGGTTGAACCATTGGATTCTTTTGGATAACTATAGCCGATTTATCAATCAATCTTAAGTGTTGCAATAATTATCGACTCACCCTTTAAATGGAGTTTGTTTCCTTTACATGTGAAAAGACTTAATTATAAGTACCTATTTGGGTTAATAGTTACAATTAACAAAGGCTTTGTATACCATTTAAAGATGCGGGTCGTGTTTTCCTCTGTAACTTTGAAATAAACGATGATCTCGTTTGGTCATCGGTGTAAAAGTCCAAACATGTAATTTGCTGCGGTAATAATAAACTATTAATTCGGCCCTTGACCGCTTACAAGCGTCATGGTGCAGCTTTGATACATTTCTTCCCACCTTTACTCCCTTCGAATGTAAGCCAAATATCACCCATTCCCATGTTAGAAATCATCAATCTTGCGCCCGCCTTCCTTTTTCGTTCAACAATCCCAGATTCAGAGAAACTCCGATATCATCTCTGGATGGAGGGAGCGAGCGGTATAACTGTTGCAACCCGCTTGCGATCGTAAACCGAACTTTTACACGTTTTAAATACCTTCCCAAAAAGTTTTAATTTGGTCCAGATTGATCTTTCATCAGCACAGAGGAGAAAAAAACACGAAGGCGATAGCGGAACGAATTTTCCAAATTTACGCGTGGGTTATTCATAAAAGCGATACATAAAACCAACAGCACTGGGATCCCCGGCGACGTCGCTTGACGTTGTCATTATTTTGGACCCGTTTCGGTAGGGGACAAAATTTTATCATGCCCCTTAGAAAAGCATAACCATCTCTAGTTTATTAGTGCGCATTGTACCCTCGTGCTGTGCGTACACGAATTCTCTCTGCTCTTGGAAGTTTTCTTAAAAACTACCTAAGGCAATAAAACAGTACTTTTCAGTGCTACAAAAACAGTGCTTTACAGTGCTAAAATTAAAAACGGTACTTTTCAGTGATACTAAAACAGTACTTTTCAGTACTATTTTTTCTACTATTGTTCCCTTTACGATCCTTGTTTGGACCCGTGCCTTCGATTTTTAGTTGGACCCGCTGGCGAAAGCTAGCGGTGGTAATCCTTCTTGGACACCGTCTTGGGAAAAAACCTCTTAGGAGGTCACGTCTTCTTTCGTTTATTCACTGAACATGGTTGCAACTACAAATAAAAGGAAGGGTGTGAAACTACTATAAACAATAAAATTTATACTTGAGATTATTGTTTAAACGCACGATTTAGCTCTCGTTTGTACAAATATAGTTTCTTTAGTAAACCAAACTAGTTTTGAACACGCTTTTTACTTTTCTCTTTTGCTGGGAGTGCAAGGATGGTGTATCAGCCAATTTGCCCATAAATGGGTAAATCACTAAAGTTACCTAATGTCAGAGAATGGTGGAATATAATTGATTTTTTTTTAAAGCTATACCTTTAGTAGAATAGTAAAACATACAATTTGTTCATAAAAATGAGGATTTTTGCTTTACGAAAAATAATGTTGAACTTTGACAAACAACTTTTCTTAGGAGTTTTTAGAAAAAAACTATTTAGCTCTTCAACCAAAAGCATTTTCTAAGATCTTATATTTTTATAGCATTGTAGAATAATAGTCGAACAATGCATAGAAAATCGATTTCGAATTTATCAAAAAATAAAAAAGATATAGCATAAACAAAGTGTCCACTTAATAAAATGAACAGTCCTTACTCATGCTGACTTTGATTCTGATCATGATCCTGTTACATTTCAAATATCCCATGTAGCGATTCTCAATCCTATCAGCTCTACTTTCAATTATTTTCGAGCCGACTGGAATATACCGTTTTGTCTCAAATTCCGAACAGACTCATATTCCGAACACTCGGTTTTTGTATGACGATTTGGTTGAAATGTTTCGCTGAAATATGTCACCAAATAACAAGGAAATGGCAGTCATTTGCAATTCTATTTTAACGCCCTTAAATATATTTTATACTTCGGGAGTAGTGATGATTCTCTAGATCGAGGTCAGTAAAACTAGCTCAGATCAATTTATTTGCAAAATTATTTATTTGAATACGATTTATCGTGCTGTTCGGAATTTGAATCAAGGTGTTCGGAGTATGAGACAGAATTAAAACAGTGTTCGGCATTTGAATCAAAATGTTGTTCCATACTTTTATGTAAAAACAATACTAAAACAGTTCAAATAAACTTTTTTGTTCAAACACCCAACAGCTAACAGTTAGACTTCACCAGGAAATTAAAATTTTCACAAATATCAGCTAATTTAAGCTTACCAGATGTATTTGAAGTCACTGGTGGCCTTAAGTGTTCGAAATATGAGTCAAAACGGTATAGGAAACATATATTTACTCTAATCTGGATGTTAACATTTCTTTACAAACAAAACTTGATATTGACAATGCTCTTGAAACTTTAACAAATTCCATTGTTGAAGCAATTCCAAAATTTGAATCCGTGATTATAGAAGCAACTCTTGATCCGTCTTTAAAACGTGAGGAGAAGGCAAGTCTTTAAAACGTGCAGAAAGAAATCAAGAAACGTTTTGCACAATTAAGAAATAAAAATTTTGAAAATAAGATTTCTCAATTGGACCTTGGCTCTAAGCCATTTTGGAAATTATCTAAAATTTTGAAAAAAACTCAGGAGCCAATACCGGCATTGAAAGAGGAAAGCAAACTATTACTAACTAATTGCGAAAAAGCTCAAAAACTTGCTATGCAGTTTGAAAGCGCTCACAATTTTAATTTATGACTTACTAGTCCTAAAGTTACTCAGGACTTCGAAAATATTCTCAATCAAGAGAACGTTTTCGAAAATGCCTGGGAGACTGATTTGGATGAAGTGAGAAATATTATTGAAAAAATCAAAAATATGAAAGCTCCTGGCGATGATGGAATTTTCTACATCCTCATCAAGAAACTTCCAGAAAGTAGCTTATCATTTTTAGTTGATATATTTAACAAATGTTTTCAATTAGCATATTTTCCTGACAAATGGAAAAATGCTAAGGTTGTTCCAATTTAAAACCAGACAAAAATCCTGCAGAAGCTTCTAGATATCGTCCAATCAGTTTGCTCTCCTCTATCAGTAAACTTTTTGAACAGAATGATGGCCCACATCAACGAAAATTCAATTTCTTCCAATGAACAGTTCGGATTCCGCCGGACCACGCTCTGCTTTTTTTTCGATTCGGCTTGTAAAAATTAGATTCGGCGTATGGTGCTATGCCACGTGCAAATGTTCTGTGGAAACATGTTTTCAAAGTGCTAAAAGTGTTTATTTTCGGGAGATGATTTGCTTGCGTTTTGCTCGAAAGTGTTCTGTGATATATCCAGCAATTTGATTATTTTCACACGACTCGTTTTTTTTCTATCTCCTGTTTGCGTTAAGTGTGTTGATTGAAAATATGGAATGTGGAAAGCGACGGATTGCAAAGGAGTTTCGAAAAAAAAAATTTGGTGAGTTTGTTCTGATCAGCAGCGCACTAACCTTTCCATCAACATTCCACAACATCCCGTAACACCTCTGCATCTTTCTTAAGTAGGTGTTCAATCAATCATCCTTTTCCATTCCCCAGCTTTCGCAAGGACGTGGCCAGGGCAGCTCTCGATTATTGGAGGATGCGTCAATCTTGTCTAAGAGTTAGAGGTTAGTCCCAAATTTCTGACTTTGGTAACGGACGGGAAGGAGGCAACCCTCATATAATGGTCTAGGACTGTATCACCTACGATTTTATGCGAAATGTTTAATGCTAATGCTAATGCTAATGCTAATGAACAGTTCGGATTCCGCCATGGACATTCGACCACTCATCAACTTTTACGTGTAACAAACTTGATCCGTTCCAACAAATCTGAAGGCTATTCAACTGGTCTTGCTCCTCTAGACAAAAGCAGAAAAGCATTCGACAGTGTTTGGCATGAAGGTTTGATCGTAAAATTAAAAAAAAACTTTAATTTCCCATCATACATTGTTAGAATAATTCAAAGTTATCTGTCAAATCGTACACTTCAGAACTCCAGATCTGAAAGACTTCATGTAGAGCTGGTGTTCCCCAAGGCAGCATTTTGGGATCAATATCATACAATATTTTCACATCTGACTTACCTGAGTTACCTCAGGGATGTCAAAAATCTTTCTCTTATTATTTTCTTGTCTACTTAGTGATAAAATACAGCTTAATCCAATCCCCCTCTTTAAATGCTCGTGAATTTGGCTGCCATTTCCGTTTGTTCGTTTAGCGCAGCCAGCCGCAGTAACCAGATAAGAGAACAATTATGTAGGACCGTTTTTGTGATGTTCCAGCCAGTGATAGGGCCCCCCAATTTACGACCGCGCACACCCGCGTACTCTAGGGCTAGTCATAGATTCCCGCCTAGTAGGTACCTGGAGCAAAACAAGCATAAACGCAACATAAACAGTGAAAGTTTCCGCATGTTCCACCCGAAAATATCAACCGTTGTTGCCAGATGCAGCATTGAATCAGTTCGTCGCCCTAAACTGGCGCTAGACGGGCTGGATGTCTGCAGTTTAGATCAGTCTGTTTGCTGGTCCATGGCAGCATACCGTAATTTTGGGTGTAATTGATAAATTTTTAGGATCTGTCGTGTCTGATTTTTGGACTGTTCTAAATATCAAACTCAATAAGGGAAATAAGCATAACGATTAACTTCGCAGACTTATGCACACGATTTTTTTTTTTATCAAAACTTATTTTAGTACTGAAAATTTTCTTCAATATAAAATTTGTTAATTCTCATTTCGGGGTAAAATAATAATTCATTGGAGTGATGCTCGTTTTTTCACAAACAATTCCATTTGCTAAATATGGGGTTTTCGAATCCTAAAATGCTTGCTAAACTCTTACCATTTTGATATTTGAATTCCATGGAATACTCAATAATTAATCTGCATATATAAAACTACGCTAAATGCCTAAATGCAGGCAATTTATCTCTCAATGATCTTCCAAAGAATCCCAATGAGGTATTTGCTCAAACTACCATATTGATCATAGTTTAGGAATATCAGCAATTTGCTTATTACATTGTTGTTTGTACCTCATTTGTTAGTATGTAAATCGTGTTGCACAAGGCACAATTTCACCCAATTTTACGATACCTTGGACGGTGACAACAGTAACTACACCACTGACGGGGCTGGCACGCTGTATTTTGAACTATAAAAACCAATCTCAGCCACATTGGTTCTATGGAAAACCCACACGCTTGGGTTTGGGTTGGTTAAAAAATCAGACAAAAGGTTAAAACACTTACACGGGTATTCATATTTACGAAGGGATGGAGTGGAATGTTTGCGGGGACAAGATAGAATATCATCGCCGCATTAGCCCTGTTGTTTCGGTAGAACTTCAATGTAGGACGGCATCTAACTATGTCACTGATTTCAGAGAATGAGTGCCTTCTTGCTTAAAGGGATGGTTATAATCGACTATTCTTGCGTTCCTCGTTTTAATATCTAGGTGAAAAAGTCATTCTACAACTTAAAATCAAAATGGCGTCGAAATCCAAGATGGCCGCCAATTTTCTTTACTCAAATTAGTGCTCTTACTTCACTCGACTCGAAGAAACACCAACGGTTGAATACTTGTTTATTTGTTGTACAAAAAACGATGTTTTCATCAAGTACACTCGCCATATACATCATAATCGTAGAACATGATTCTGAAAATCGTTCATTTCATAGGGTAAACACCACCTAGTTTTTGTAGCCTATCTTATTTATTTTTTTCTAGCCAAATCTCACACAGTGCAAGGAATTCTACACTGGTCAGAATTTGGTCTGTAGCAATATCCATTGCATGAGCATTTAGGCTCTGTACTTTGATACACGCTATGTCTGAACCAGACGATTATAAAAATCGAATGTACATCGGATTTTTTCTCGCTAGAGATAAAAATTTGATCCATGTTTTCATAATCGGAAGGTTTTAAAATATTTTATCGGTGAATTATTTTCCATACATTTTGTATGGGCTGAACTGCCGTTATACGCATAAATGTCCCATGTTCTAAAATATAAAACCGAGAAAAACGCGATTCAAGATTTTTGCACATTTATGCTCCGTATAGGTGAAGGTTATGACAAATTTGAATAATTTCTTCATAATAATATAAGGCAATGGGTGTTATTTATAGTCAAGAATTGGCTTTAGCGAAAGAATTTAAATTTTGCTATGAAATTCAAAGTGGGACGGTTATGCCTAGAAATACCGCGTTTCGGGGGAATTTCTACGCATAAGAGTCCCACTAATTGTAGCAGACCGATTTTGAACAAATCACATTGTTCTTGATTGTAACTTTGATAAGAGTTTTATATCGAAAATGGAAGATGTGCATTGTAAAGCCTATGTTCAGGGTCCAAACGAAGGCTCGTGTGACATGTAGCAAAGTGGAGCCGTATATGGATAAGTGAATCAATGTGGTTATACAGGTTGGGAAATGTTCGGCATGGCGTACCGTTGGGTACCTTGTGTACCTGAATTAATAAAATAGACCCCTTTGAGTGGTTCATAGCCTCCAATTATCAATGTTCTTGTGCTGATGTATTTTTACGGTAGGCTTGCAGGGCCTGATAAAACCCCTAGATTTCCGGAAAACCATTCCCCCTAATGTTTGGAGGGCCATAGTGCACAGTTTAGCTTAGAGTGCTTCTCTGGCACTCGAACGATGATCAACAGCCCCTGACATGGGGAACAGTCGCTCAAGGTATGCAGAAGTAAACCGGTGGGGGTGGGGGTTTGGTGGTTTCCCTGCCAGCACAAGACCAAAGTTCTCATCTGGGTTGATTACCCGATCTTCTCTTAGGTTGTTCGAAACCCGGCCATTACCACGCGGAGTTAGAGATACGGCAGAAGGTTAAGGACCACATGAAGGGGAATATTTTATTCTTTCAGGTACGCGAAGAACCAATGGTACGGCATGCCCAGTATTTACCAACCAAACGAACCATAATATGGCATTCAATTTTCAATTAGTTGTAGTTTCTTAAAAAATCGTTAACATGAATACAACTTAACACCGCACAAAAATACAAGCAACAGAAAAAATGTGATAAAGACATGAGCTCAGAAAACCAGAAACATCATACAAATATACATGATGCATCCTATTACATTCAATTTTCAAAAAATTCAAGCATTTAATTTTAGGAAAAATTTCGCCTAACTCAATTATTTAGTATATCACCTGTACAACACCTTTCTTAGAACACTATTGTGCGAAACAGGCAGTGTTCCACATGGGATGTAAAGCCAAAGAAAAAAAGATGATATAAAACGATTTGACACAGCTCAATAAATCTTTTAAATTTAGTATTTTATTTGCAACTGTTTTTGGAAATTACATAGTGGGACAGATATGCGTAGAAATTCAGTAGCGAGACAGTTATGCGTAGAAATTCAACAGTGGGACAAATTGACTTGGTATGCTTTTCATAGAGTGTTCAAACAAAGTTTATTTTTTTAAATTGTTTTCTAATACTATAGGTTAAAAAATACTCTTTGACAGCAAAAACTAAATAATTACAAAAAGTAACATGGGACAATTATGCGTATAACGGCAGTGAAAAACGAGGTTTTCATGGGTTTTAGTATGAAAAACAGCTGAAAAGAGTAAAAAATGAAAATTTCCCCGATAGAAAATTTTAAAACCTTTCGATTATGAAAATATGGATCAAATACTAATCTCTAGCGAGAAAAAAACCGATGTACCGTTTTGCTTCGAATTGCCGGACGCTTCGAAAGCCGGACACTATGACTGTTTTTACATTTTTAATAATATGAATTCAAATTTTTCTATGATATTCATTTACAACACTGTTCTTTAACTTTACTTGCATGTCATAGATGTTAATGTATCGCAGTAGGCTGCAGTATGTTAAAAATAAAAATAAAAAACAAAATGCGTTTCGATAGTCCCCACATTTCAGTCCTTGTCAGACTGCACCTTCCAGTTACCGTTGAAGGAAGATTCGATTCAAATTGAATTGAAAACAGTGTTATTGTACCAATTTACGTTTCAAATGAAGAGTTAACTATTGTGTCCTATTGCTGTGAAGTGGAAATAACCGAAAATGCTCAAATTAATGGTTAAATGTGATAAATTCTCCGTATCCGGATTAAGAAGCAAATCATTTGACTGCTTCAAAAGCCGGACGCACACGAATATTTGAAGAAAATTAAGCTCAATTCAGATCATCAGGAGCTGTCGTGTCTTGCTAATCAACGAACAGTAAGTTTTGAACATTATAAAGGAGAAATAGTGTTACATTTGTGTCTGGTGCAAGAGTGTTACAATTAATCAAACTAAAGGTGGGGTGAATTGTGAATCCAGGCGCAAGCATAAGGTGAGTGAAGCAATTTTGCCAAAACTTTCTGTACCTTTTTAGCAGCTTCAGCGTTGTTTCAGACTTGAGACTTTTGTCATAACATATAATAATCTGTTCAGAATTATGAAATTTAGAGTTAGTGTGTTGAATTTTGTTAAAAATATGTGAATATTTCGTCAAAAATAAGTGTCCGGAATTCGAAGCAAAAGTGTCCGGAATTCGAAGCAACCTATTAATAGTGTCCGGATTTCGAATCAAGACACATCTCATATTTTTGCATATTTAAACGTTTTCTGCATAATAATTCGCTATTTTTATTACACCCTTTCATTGAATAAACATTTAACTTCACGATCGACCACAGGAAATCAAATAAAAATATGTAATAAATTATAAAAATGGTGCTTGAAGTTAACCCGGTGCTTAAGTGTCCGGATTTCGAGTCAAAACGGTACATTCGATTTATATAATCGTCTGATTCAGACATAGCGTGTGATATTCATCAATGTGCAGGCAGGGTCACTATGATCCAGTATGCCGCGCAGTTCGTCTCCAAGCGTCCGTAATCGATGATTGCCCAAGCGCTGCAGCTCGTTCCTCAAGTCAACAACCGTCCATAAATGACGTAACATTTTAGGGGGGAAGGGGGGGTCTACGATTTTGCTACGAACCATGTATTAGGTATGGGAATATAGGCTACGATGGGGGTGGGGAGGGGGGGTTGGTTGTCAAAAATTGACCATAAAATGCTACGTCATTTAAGGACGCTACCTTGGGAGAATTGCTGCCTTTGGCGTGATGGAACTTGAAAGAATTGGTAGAGTTTGTCAAAAATAGTCCTTGCAGTGAAGTAACCCGCGACAAACCAACATATACCAATTTCTGATCCTTGCTTTTGTCATAGGCGTACACGACTTCAGGGAAAGTTCCACCGTGCGACTTATGAACAATAAAAGCACAGGCACTAACCACCGGAAACTGAATGCGTTTGCATTTGATTATGCCGCTCAATTTGATACTAAAATTGCTATAATTCTCTATACAGAAGTGAAATTGCTGGCTTAACGAAATTCCTTGATTAGCACCTCAATCGAAACACAAGGCAAGGTCATGTCGTTTACTTATTGAATCCCACATACCTGCCCAAATAGTTTAATAACTGTATTAAAAGAGAACGTTGATTTCAAGCAAATCTATAAATAGGGGGCTAGAGAAAAGTTGACGTCATTTACTTTTCACTCTCCGCTTGGATCGCATCTCAGCAGGCAACAGATTGGCTTGCTCTGACCGGGCGTGCTTCTCAGGCACAGACATCGATAGCAAAGGACCCCCCGTTTGTCGTGCTTCGCACAAATCAAACTGTCGAGCGAGCGAGAGAAGATGCCGTCCGATGCCAAATCCATCACCGCTGCCGCCGCCAAGAAGAAGAGGAAGATGAAGCAGTCCACAGGAGAATGAGATGGTTGTGACCGCCAACGCAGTCCTAAACTGTGATTGTGGCTGGCATCCGAGAAGAAGGAGGAGAAAAAGAAGGCAGTTGCTAAGCAAAACCCCACCAAGTTTCAAAGACCGCCGTGATGAAGAAGACCCCGAAGAAGCCACCACGGCAACCTCATCGGGCGAGGAGGATTTCAACCAGTGCCATCAATCAATGTTTCCGTGTGCCTCGAATTCAACAATTCAATCGGTTCTTTTCAGAGCCAACAAATGTGTTCTAAAGAGTTATTTGTGCAATATTCCCTAATATGTTTACCACATGCTTGCTATAATCTCTTAATTCATCTCGTAGCATCATACAATATCTGATTTATTACAAATAATCGACAATACGATAATTTGAGGATGTATCCGAGGACGCTGCTGCAGTGCCGTCGGGATGCAATAACAGCATGCAATAACAGCATGATCAGCCGATCATGAGGCTTATTGTAGTGGTGCCTAACGGGATTGTATCTTAACTGTACCGATGCTGCAACTTCCACGAGGACTTCTTACTAGCTCGAAAGTTTAAATGAAATTAATCGAATCAGTCGAAAGTAGTATGTTTTACACAATTTTAATAGCAGACGATGTTCTTCCCTTCCTTATTCTTCGCCTTCTTCTGATCGATCCATCAGGGACATAACGTATATAAAGTTGATGTCTTGGTTAGGGATTCACATATCTTTGAAAATTCATGGACGCGTTCGGATGGACAAAAAACATTATATCAATAGTTTACAATAAATGCAAAAACACGAATGTTTTGCCTTCGAGCAAATTTTAAATATTTCTGATAAATTCTGATAAATATTCTGATTCGTAAAAGTTATGGAAATCGGAATTCGAAATTCAATACAAGCGTTAATATGAATGCTCTGCTTAATATAATATGACATTTGCAATGCATTTCTTTATTGAAACAAACATGTAGAAAAATTTCAGATCAATAGATGCTTATTACAACTGGTCAAGAATCAGTTTTGTGAACAGTATTGAAAATCTGTTGCAATTTTAATACATTTTCCAATTTCCGTACTCAAGAATTTAGAAGTGTTGCTGTTAGAAATGCCATACAATGCTGAGTACTATGATGTTATTACGGTCCGACGGCGCTGCAGCGGTGTCCATGAGTAAATTCTCAAAATTCATGAGATTATGTGAGATAAATTATGTGACCCAAATCAAGTTTTGTACAATACCGCTAGATTTAGATCATGGTAGATAAATCAGGAAATATTATTCTATAAACCCTTTTAAGAACGTTTGATGGCTTTCAAAAGGGCCGATTGAGCTTGTATGCTGTCACAGAAGAATAGCACTAAGGGATATTAACAGTTGATTGCCATGGTTTAACAGGGAAACTCCAACGAAAGTGTATATGTGAATAAGTTCTCTGTTTATACGACAAACCAGCTAAATTTTTCATGGGTGCACAACAGCAACAGGGTAGCGGATCACAGGGATTAAGTTGAAATCTGGAAACGTAGCTCAATCTTTTAATCTTGAATTTCACAAACCCGATGCTATATTGACAGGTTGAAGGTTAACAGCTCAGCTGCTTTCTAGCAGCGAGGTTCTTCTCGCTAAGCAAGTTCGAGGAGCTCTTACCAGCTCGAAAGCGGAAATGGAATGAAACTGAATCCGACGAAGGAAGTATGTTTTATAACCTTAGAATTGCAGATGATGCTCCTCCCTTTTATGCTCTTCGCTTTCTGATCGACTAATCTAAGAAATGGGTATGTGCCAATAATGTGTTGGGCTTAGAAATACTTGAAAATTGCGTAGAATGCTAATGCGTGAGAAATTGGTCGAACATGAACTGTTGGAAGGATAGAAATTAACTTAATATTCAATACGAGCTATTGATGATTAATAGTTTTCTTCATTATGAAGGTAAATTTCTGATCCATGGGTGCCAAAATTAATACACTTGTTCAATGAGAATTTCTTTTCAAAAGCATTCTAAATATGTCGCAATTTTGTTACATGCGATAATTTTTCTAATCAAAGTGTTCCTATAAAATATGACGCTGACATCAAATACGCTGTTGGAAATGCTACTCTATTTAACAATCGTTGTGAAATGTTGAGCACTCACCCCGATGGCACTGCAGCAGCGCCCGCGAATACAGTCACAAATTGTTGAGTTCTAAATTATTCATGACAAATGAAATTTTGTATGAAGCTGTGAAATTGATTTAGGTCTTATATTCATAAATAAAGTCGGAAATATTTCTCTTGTAACTCTTTTCCACTAATTGTATGGCCTGAAAAGGGCCGATGGCTTTGTTAGCTTCGATGCTCTTACAGATAAATAACACTGCGGGATGTTATCAGTTGATTGTCATGGTCAAACGGGAAATCCGCAACTCAAGTGTATACATTTGAACAAGTTATTTGCTTATACAATGTTCTTTTTTAAAACAGTTCATGCCAACGTAACGCTCCACAGTGGTTTCATTTGTTCTACGAAGCGGCCATAAATCATTTTACTTTATATCCGATGATAAATACCATCAGAAATTGCCAAATTATATATTTCTGACTGTTAAAAGTCCATCGAGGTTGATGCCGTTATTGATATCACTTCAAAAATTCCAATTAGGATGCGGAGAACATATTGCGAATGCTATGTTATATGAATTATTTTATGAGCAAAAAACCGACTTGTAATTATCTCTCTCGTGTCTAAGATTAACAATAGTATATTTTATTGATAAGTACCATAAAATCTATAGTTTGAAAGCATTATATTAGGATTATTGATGTCCAACTTTAGAAGATTCCCCTCACAGAGTTACTTTACATGCTCAGAAGCCTAATTTTTGGTATGTGGATGTAAAAAGCCAATGAACACTTTTATAAGTACCTAAGATATACATACCAAATAAAAACTTGAAATACTTATTAATTGATACTGCCAATTTCACATCAAATCTCTACCAAAACTAAATAACGAACATGTCACTTAATGTAATTAACCTTAAGTTACGACAACTGAGAAATAACTAATGATATTATTTGGTATTTTTTTTTTGCTTCTTAATATTTTTCATTGCAACAATTTTATTTTTTTAGCGCTGTATATATAGATGCTGGAATGTCGTTGAATATCTTGTTCTGCTGCTCAAAATGAATACAAGAACAATTTCATGCCATTCCTCGCACACTTTGAGAAGTCATGTCGTACATATTAGAATGGCTGTTGTACCAATACTAATTTAATAGGATGTTATTGTCTCAGCACCCTCACTAAAACTACTTTTTAAATCAATATACAATGTTGCATGTGCATTCATGTCGAATTGAAGTATGAGAAGTGGAAATTTCATTATGTTGTACACATATTCATTCCAGTTAGCTACAAATATACTGGTATGTAATCAATTCTATGAATAGTTTTACCATTGCCTTTATTGGTAAAAACTCACAACTTTGAAGGCACGCTGCTAACTTATTTGCAAATATTTGCATCTAAAACCTTCACAGGTTCATTTTTCTACTCAAACATGATCATTTAGTGGCAGAAGTTTGATTAAATGTGATTAAGAACATATTTAAAAACGTACTTCAAATAAAGTGATGTATTTACGAAGTGAGTATATTTCTATCCTCATTACTCACATCAATACTGACTCCTAGATGTCAAATAACACTCCAAAACGTATCGGAAGTGATAAATATACATCTGTTCTAATGTTTTGTAATCTTAACTGATTGAAAAATCATTTGATTCTGATTTGTGAAGACAATAAACGAAGTGCTGAAATCGCTTAATTTTTAACGTATTTTTCACATATGAAAAATGCACTCAATCATTCCTAGCCTTACTATGCATATCATACAAGAACGTCTATATTGTTTCTATTTTGACATTCTTGAGATCATAATTGATTCATGAAAAGGTAAAGGAATGACAACCAAGACATTTTGTTTTTCGATTTATGACCTATGGGCGGTACCACTGTGCACTCTCGGTTTTGAAATTCCAATTTCACTCCTGTATAGAGAAGAAAGACGTAGTTCTACGTCAAAAATCGTGACAGCTGGTTGGAAACACTTCCACCAGCGCGCGCGCGGTTTGCTGCGATCTTTGCCAGGGTTCTGAATTTTCGTATCAATGGAGCGATATCTACGATTTTCACACGTAAGGAGAATGCTTTTGCGCTTCCTCATGTGAACATCTTTTTTCGCTCACACTAATTTTGCCTTGAGTTACGATGGAGGTTAACTGAAAATCATTCCACTCTGGGGATAATTTCTTTTTCACTCTATCATATTTTCGATCACCAACTGCTCCCGAGAATTATCGCTACGTGGATAAATAAAACTAGTGCCGGCGTCGGAATACGAACCTAGAACATTGCTGAAAACAACCGCGATGCGTGCATGCCAACCATGCTACCACATCAACTTGATGAAAGTTGTGGTTTATTTGGTGCATAAAAGCAACTGCTACTCGTGGCGATGGATACAGGAAAAGTTCTCCATGGGTAGGAGAAAAAGAAAACAAACTTCTCACAGCTGTGGACATGTGCAATTATCTATTTTCGCTTTGTTTTGTGCACGGATAAAATCGCAAGGAGGCTTATCGCTGAAAATTGCTGTGAGGGACAAATCCATTATCGTGAGAGTGAGTGAGAATTCGGAAGCCTGATCTTCGCGAGTTCAGGAAGAAAATGGTTCTATCCCGTGAGGCTGAATGCCTATAGGCCAAATGTCGTTAGGCCGAAGCCCATTAGGTCGAATGGGTCATTAGGCCAAAATGGTCGTTAGGCCGAAAGGGTCATTAGGCCGAAAATGACCGATAGTTCTAATGAACCATAAGGTCTAATGGATAACTAACAGGGATAGCTCAGGATAATTTGCATTGCTTAGAAGCCGCCGAATGAATTTTCAGGTCGAATGGATTATTAGTTTTTCTTTCTTAAAAAGACACCTACACGTTAATGCTTCAAGTGGACGATTTGCCCTTTGAAGGAACACTAGCATGCAACGCCCACAGTTGAAATACATTCCTGAAGAAAAGTTTTCCGACTGAAGCGGGAATCGAACCCACACCCCTTGACTCGATGCGGCTAAATGCTTGGTAACACTAACTGCATGGCCACGAAGCCCACGAAGTCAGATCAGGATAATTTGTATTACCTGTTTCCGTATTTGTATTACCTACCTGTGGGCTTCCTTTATCGTTGTGAGATATAACTAGGAAGAACAGCCTATGATTAAAAGAAGGAAAATACACTGATGAATGAAATAGTAATATTTGAACAAATGTGATTTCGGCTTGGTGCTTTTGGAGGAAGCTGTAGTGTAGGACTTTTGGGGAAGAATTATGTGGAAGCTTCTATGAAGACCTCTATTGAGACCTCTTGGGAAAGTTCTGTGGTGATTTCTGTAGAGATTCATGTAAAGAGCTTCGTGATACCCCTGTAGAAATTTTGCACTTTGAAAACCGCATTAGAGGCAATTGTGCGGAAATTTGTGGAAACCCTTATTGAGAGCTACTATATAGAAATTAATTGGGAACCACTGATTTTACGCTTCAATAGTCGCGATGTTGTGTTTTGTACAATACATGTGAACAAATCTTGCGGTTAGTATCATACAGACGTATCTGCAGAGAAGGATTTCGTTTCGTCTATTTTCTCTGTGCATTAGTGCATAGAAATCAAACGATTGTCGTATCATTTAACAGTGCTACATGACAAAGGACGATGAGTTCTTTCTACTGAATCGAAAATAGCTGTCGAACACAGTCGCCCGGTTAATTAATTAACTAAAGAGAAAACCGATGAAGAGAAACCGATTATTGCAGTTACGCCCTTATGATACTGAACGCGAGACATCTCGCTCTCCGTACACAGCATCAGCGAGGTGCTTCTAACTACAGTCAATCGTGCGACAACTGGAAGGTTAATACATATTTTTTAAGCTGTTAATATTAATCCATATACCTAGTAGTTCTTTAGGCCAGAGGGGTATGTAGTAAACGTGGAGTTCAGAACATGACCCACGAACTATTGAATTTTCAAATTGTGCAATTTAAAAAATGGCAAACTTTGTAAGAATATCAAATTGATGAACATAAAATAAATGGATAAGATTGAGGGAGAACAAAAAAATAAACATATCAGGATTTCAATGAGAATCTTCTCTTTTTTCTCTGAGAATCACGTCCCAGCTACAACAGAGCTTGTCTAACAGCTCAGTGTGCTATGAGCTCATGTACTAAAACTGGTCAAAACCGACCACATGGTTTATAGATCTTTTTGTGCTACAATATGAACCTATGATTTTCCAGCGTGCAGCGTAAAAAACCTCTTGCAAGTAAAGAGGAGGTCTTTCTGAGTTCTTTCTCAATAGCCTTAGTATCGTGCTTTGGTACATTCATTCCTTGTGATATTCTGGGTGAACTCCATTTATAATACTAGGAAGCATTTCGAAAATCTAGAGTTTAATCATGTTAAAGATTTCACAAAGGATCACGTCGTTAATTAGACAAGGCAGGAAAAGTTCTCAAAAGTGATCAGGATGCCATCATAAATCAATCACTAGTATGTTCAGGAAAGGATCACTTTAGGAATAATCAACACTTAGGAATCTATCAATAGAAAATGATACGATTCTACTTATTACTTAGCGATGTTAAGAATATTTCTAGCATAGAAAGATCCTAAAACATACTGAGAAAAGCGCATAAAGACATTTCGCATAAGAACATTTCACGTAAAGATATTTGGGATACAACTGTTCCAAACAAGGCATACAATTCTGGTTATGCTAAATGTGTATTATGTAAAACTTTCACAGTTGATATGCGAATTTTCCATTCTCTGCAGTCGAATCGACAGTCTCTGATGATTTTTTGATCCGAAACCATGTCCACTATGCTATTTGGAGACTTTCACTACGTAGCAATGCTTTTCATTCATACGACTCTATTTCTGCAGGATGCTCTTCATATGTTTCGTGTGGTCTCTATGTTGTTTCTATCGTAGAGTGTTTCACACGGTTTAAAAAAAAAAGATTACTTGTTTTATATTACCTGGATATTCTGTGCTCAATTATCATCGTGATTGAGAAATTACCCAACAAATGCTAAAGTTCTTCCATCGGATTATACACATAACACATTACATCCGCATCGAGTAAAAGCCACGGAACATTGTTGAGCTTTGTTTGACATCTATTTCGCTTCAAGGATAGAAATATGTTCCCATTTTTATTGCCAACCCAGTCAAGTTTCCTTGTGTGTTCTGGTCATTTGAGACGTTTCACTCTTCCGTGTTCTCTACCTCGGCTGCTGGCTGGGAGAATAAGTAGTAAAAAGGTGGTGGCACACCAGGAGCCATAAATTTGGACAAACTCTTAGCTGTATGTAGATTTTGGCATCTTATCTTGTCTCCTTCAATGGACCGACGACGACGACGACAACGTCCACGTAAACGATATGAACTGCGCAATCGTTTAGGTATACCTACCCGAAAAAAAAAAACTAACGGGCTTCCAGAACGTAGAGTTCCTTTGGGGTAAAACCATGATTCGCTTCCATAAGAGGTTCACCGACGTTGCATTGAACCTCTCCGCTTGTCTTACGGGTCACCGTCGTCATTTTCCTACATGGTATCCTGAGGGGTAGTAAATACCAAAAAATAACATAAAAAACACCTGCAAAATAACAAACTGAAGTGTTTTATTACTGAATTCATAACGAAATATTTTGAAGCATTTTCAAAACCTCAATAAGTTATTAAGTAGGCATTGGATAACTAATTAATAGCAAAGCATGTTATTGGGATCGTTTTCAACACCAATCCAAGCTTTTATTTTTTTTTTTGTGAAACCTTCACTTTCAATCATATTTTATCAAGACAAATTTTGATATGATGGCTTGATAAGGTCTTCATCGAGTCACCTAGTTATCCAAAAAATAGCAAGTCATAAATAAGCCAAGGTATTAGAGCCCAGCTTGCTATGCAAATATTATAGGCTCACTATTTCCTCCCAATCGGGTTAGAAACGAGAAGAGCTCTTCTGGAACGAACCAGTTCAACTTTCGGGGTGTGCATCCCAGCCGGAAGACAAACGAGCAAAAAGGGATTATGTTGTCGTTTTTTGTCTTTGGTTACCTGTTTGCTGCCCAGTTATTCAGTTTACCCCGTGTCGTGATGATAAAGTCTGGTTTGCGTAAAAATGCGACGTACTCGAGAGCAAAGTGTCGATATGATGAACAGTACGGTGTAGTTTGATAATTTACAAATTTGTGGACGTAGCCAGGATTTACAAAAAAAAGGGGTTGGCCATAGGATCTCAAAGGTATTACTCAACAATTTCTCACAAAATGAAAAGCAACAACAATTTTCGCATAATTTTCGTTTAGTTAATTTGTAGACATTTTTTTTATTTCATATATTCCTCCAGGATCTTGAAATTTCGTACGACTAAAATTCTCTTGGTATTCCTTACAAGGCTTTGCCTTTGAAAGCATACAGAACGTCTTTATGATTTCTTCCAAGAATTCCTCCAGAAAATACTTTAAGAATTTTTCCAAGAGTTGTCTACGGATTGCACAAAGATATCTGCGAAGAATTCCAATAGTGTAATTGCATTTCTCTTGATTAAAGCGTATCTCAATGGAAATGCTAATAAGAACACTAATCTGAGAAGTAGGCTCTGTCCCAGATAGGACGTAACGGTTTAAAAAAGAAGGATACATAAAAAATACTTAGGATTCAGAAAATCTAAGCATCTCCTGAAAAAAGTCAAGAAAATAATTCTGGGTTAATTCTTGGATGAACACCTTGAAATATCATAAAAACACGTTTTGGAGAAATGTCTAGAAGACTTCTGAGAGAGATTCCTTGACGAATTAATCGTTCATCTTAGACATAGATTCATTTTGACATAACTAGTTATTCTGTTGACAAGATCCTTAGCAGAAATTATAGGATGTTCCTTAGCAGGAGCCTGATTTTAAGTAGGGCTCTTAGGAGGATTTTAATAAATATGTACGCTGGAGTCGATGTTTGAAAATTCAATCAAAATATTAATCTTTGTAACTAATTAGTTGATCAAGGATCCATTTTTCCGTCAGGGGGTGGGAGGGGATTGTAATAGTCCTCCCTGCCCCCTTGTTGACTACGCTCATGGTCAGCGTTGAACGTCACCTTCAAAAGTGATGATTTATCATCGAACAATCTTGCTCCAAGGGACGTGTCGAGTCGATGGATTGGATGGTTTGGAGTTTGCAGGGAAAGGTGAGGAAATTATTGGATCACGACCAAGTGGTTGTCGGTAGGTACCCGAAAATGGGGAACAATACCGAGTTTGATTGCATCTTCGCCTCAGCAGCCTGTGGCACCAAGATGGATGATGACGAATTTCGGTTTGAAAGCGCGTGTTTCTGCGGGGTTCTCAAGATGATGGATCTCACAAACAACAATGCGAACAGAAAGGATTCTAAGGCGGATGCGTGGAAACATTGAATTGCCAAGGTTGGAAGGTTAGATCCCCATAGTTGACGAATGTCAGCAACAACATATGTTCCCATCTCTCGAGCCACATGGGAAAACGACATGCCATAAAAGAATTTTTCTTATCGAAAAGAGATACATCAATGAATTGTCATCTAGACAAAATATGTTAGCAATTAAGAGTTATGACCAACTGAGCTTCGTTTTCCCATTAATAGATATAGTTCGTCTCAGTGCTGGACGAAAACAAAGTCGTAAAGCATGGATTGGTTACAGCAAAAGCATTGACAACGGTGGTTTACAACCTGCAAGCGTAGCCTCAAAACTAACAATAAACTTCCAACAATGTAGTGAAGCATTCCGCCGAATATAGATGCATTATGCTTGCTGAAAAAGACAACGACGGATGAATGATGCCGACTGCATATTTTATACAATAGACATGTTTTGTTCTGTGCATCCAGACAAAACGCAAATACAACTCTGCGAAAGCTTTTACGAAAATTGTGCAGTACATCCTTCCTGATTTTTTTCGTGCATCAAGTTAGAACGCCCAAAGTTCTAATGGCTTCAAGTACCGTTGGAAAGCATTGTTCATTTTATGGCAGGAAATTTGGTTTTCATTCATTGTCCTCGATATGGGTTAATGGAACCTAAACTATGCTACTGGTTTACGAAAACTATGCTAACAGTTGTCAAGCACTGCCTTTAAACCCACTACCGAAGCGAATTAAAAGAGCCAAAAATAGGCTCCGGCTCCCTACTTAGCCAGAGTCTTTTTTGGACCTTTTGAATCACTTCATCAGTGGGTTTTTTGAAAGCTACTTAACTCAAATAAGGCCACAATATGCGTCGTATTGAAGTTTCAGACAAATCGGCCGATAGTGAATCATGGAAGTGCCCAAGTAGCTCTGCATCCTAATTACTTTTTAATTTTGAAACTGATTTACAAGAGCTGTAAGAAGCATTTTCAGCTTCAGTGAGTAGGTTTTAAAGCTATTGGTGGAGGTTTTCACAGCTATTGGCAAAAGCTGATTATTGGATTATTTTCATTTAAGAGGAAGGTCTTGTCTTTCATTGGTCCAAATTTGAGACATGCCGATTTTTTTTGTTAGAAAGTTACATGAAAAAGACACCGTGACAGAGCATGGGCTGGTTTTAGTAGGTCGTCGGTGGTGCGGCTTCCCCACACTCCCTGAGTTATCTTCTCAGGGCTCTGGTTGCAGTTTTGCCCCTTGTTAAGGATCCCTAAATTTTCTAAGATTGATTAGAGTACTTCTTTAACCATTGAGAAAGAAAAACCGTTTAGACATGTAACCTTATCAACAAAAGAATTTCAAAAGCTCTGAAGCCTATAAATAATGAACAAGAAGCTTGTGTTGAATTAAGGCAGCTCCACTGGACAGCAAATTAGTCAGACATAAACCATTATCGCGAGTTCCCATCGCCGATAGGAGTCAAGTGCCTATTAGCCTCCGTGACAGCTTGGCAGATCATCACCTACAACAATGCGCCAACAAACTCCGAGCCAGTGCGTACCTACCGGAGGCACGCCGCTAGTAGTCAAGTGGTACCGCATCCGAAAAAGGACTGTCCGCTGGACAAGGCTTCAATCCAACAAATTTGCATATTTTCAGCGTGCGCGCAGACGAGGAGAGGAAGATCAAGAACCACCACCGTCGTCGAGTGCTTACTCTCAAGACAAGCGTCGACGACGCATGATTGACTGACTGACTGTTCGAACTAGCGTTGGGCAAATTTTTCCATAACATCGATGTTACTGAATCGATTCACATTTGAGCTGCCAAATCGATTCACCGATTTAATCGAATCCTTTGAATCGATGTTTTTGAATCGATTCGAATCGAAATAAAATTGAAATTTATTAGATTCAAAATGAGGCCTAATTCATTTACAAATGCAAATATCAAATGCGGGAACACCAAACGCGGTAAGATTTTCAACAAGGAAGGTGTAGCTTCTTCGATCTAAGGTCACTGGATTTTAGATATTCGGACTGATGCACTACGGAACGCGGACAAATGATACACGGCGGCTAATACAAACGCGACTGCTCATGAGCACACTTTATTTCTGACTGACGAAACATTCAATTTTACATGATCGCAGACTCTTCTCAATTCTCCCGATTACAGTGTATGATCTTCATATGCTGGTAATACGGATGCTGCGAGAGTGAGTGCTATATCTATCTCACAATCATCATTGAGGATGATGATTGTTGCAGAGTGGAATTGAAAACGAAATTGTTTGAATAAACTAAACTAAACTAATTAACAGAAGGCGAAGTCAAAATTTGATTTTCTTTGCTGGGTTGGCGTTAATAAGGATCATGGTTGCTAAGTATCCTTTGGTTACTTTATGTTACCGCATTTGAAGCCCAGTTAGACGAAATTTGCACGTCAAACGCAAACAGCAATAACATCTCAAAATTAAATAAGTTCTGATACACAATAAAACAAATTTAATACTTCAAGACAAGTTCAAAATTTCGGTTCAGTTTCATGCACTAATCAAGAAATATGTATCAATTTTAACACACTGAATCGAATAAAAAAATCGAATGAAGAAAATCGATTCACTTAATTTAAGATGCCCCAAACATCGATTCAAAAAATCGATTAATCGGAATGAAAACATCGATTTTTGGAACATCGATTCAAAATCGCCCAACGCTAGTTCGAACACAGATTGAGTTAATCCGTCAGAGGGTGGTTGCAGAGGTAAAGCGGTGGGTGCGTTTCAAATTGCCTCGACGCTAACGTGGTTATCTAATTTCTAATTGCAAATCAAATTTCTCCGGTTGACATCTGCATGACAATTTTCCCTCACTGACTGTGTCTACTTATCAGTTGCCACAGATCTCCGCCATGTAGGCAGCCAGTAGTGGGTTGGGTCCGCTTCGTCCAGAATACAATTCCCGATCCCTCGCATACGCACCGTTCAATGAATGCTAACGAGCCACTCGAGCAGAAATAAAACGGGAAGTAACCGTTTAGTTTTGAATACCAAAAGGTGCGTACCTAACTACCTATAGGCTAACTCGCCTCTTCTGGTGGATCAAAAACATCGCTGGCATCGGAACGGAACGCGGAAGGGTGCCGAGGACAGGTCATTAACTCATAACATCGCAGTGATGTCGCAAACCTACGGCCGACGTTTGATCGTTCGGTGGTTTGTCATCTTTCTGTCTTCAGCAGAGTTGGAAAGTAGGGTGGCCCATATTTTGTTTCTATGAACCCCCAGAAGCTACTGTGATAGTTTGAGTGAAATCCTTATCTCTTCAAGCTCGTTCAGCCCTCCTTGGAATGAACGGATTCTGCTCAAACTGTCACAGTAGGTTCTGTATCTTAAGATTTTTATAGTTAGATATTTTTCGTATGAAAATGGGCCACCTTATTGAACAGGAATACGACAGTTGAGGCCAATTTTGCAAGTCAAGCTTGCAAATCATCCGATCTTAGATCATGGACAGATGCGCCGCATGCGGCAAGCGGTGATGGGCAGGTCAATGGCAAATCACGACAAGACCGAGAGAGACAATGAACAGTGAACGAAGTTAGGAAAATAAACGAACGCATGACTGGAAATCGATTGATTTTTCGGTAATCCGATAGCGCTGCGATGGAAGAACCTACCAAGCGTTGTTGGTGATGATGGGTGTTCTTTACGCTTCATTGGAAGGTATTGAGTTTCGTCTCCCGAATGAATTGGTCAAAGTGATGAGATGAAGGATAAAATTAGTGCTAAATAATGCTTGAGGGGCCACCTTGAGGTCAGCAGCATGGGGCATATTCTACCATGTTACCCCGAATTCTATAACGCCGAATGGTTTTACCTTGATTGTGCAATAACCTGGAATGACATGGCCCCCTTACAACAGATTTCAAAGTTATGGATCATTCGGAGAAATGGGATTCAGGTTAATTGCATTTCTACTTAGGATTCTAGTAGATAACAACAACGTATAAAACAGGCTCTGTCACAGTAGGGACGTAACGCGAAAAGGAAGAAGAATAATACGTTTCTAAAATATACCTTCGTTTTAGAGATACAAAGTAATTTATACATTTATTATTATGTACAAAGTATCCGTCACATATGCAATGTAATTCAATCTTCATCTTCATTAAAAATGAAATAACTTTCTGAAATAACACCCCTGTCATCTCCAAGGAGTGATCCTGTAAACGACTGACAGCGCTGTTTTCCGGACACTGAAACAGCTCCGTCGAGATCTGAATGCAATTTCCTCGTCGCTTCACTTTTTTCAATCCCGTCATCCCCAGCCGATTGGTTTCCTTTTCTTCAGTCTGATGTCTCTGTGTGCTTACAAAACGGAAATTTATTTATAAAATGCGCATGAATTATCCCAACATCGCTGGACGGTCGACCTCCCATCTGTCTCATGTGTTCCATATAGATAGCCTGATGGAAGTTCCATACTCCACATTTAACCTTCGTGAGAAATAGGGTCCTAAAGTCCAAAACTTTTGTACGAAACGCTTAAGTTTAAGATAAAAACAAATATTTACTCAATTTTCATAAATGTTTCTTGTTGATTTAAGTTCAAAACACATATTTTTGTTTCTCAGATTTATGTCCCACCTCTTGGTTTAAACTCAAATTTTGGGTGAATTTTTTTTTTTCGTCAAATGAAAACAACCTAACGATAGGTATATATCAGTTAACCCAAATTTGGGTTATCCCACGGAAGAGCCGAATTGCGTCAAAAGAAGTCAAAGTTGGGTTGATTTGCGGCTCCGTGCAGTGTTAAAAGTAGAACCACCATGGCGTTTTTGCGGTTTTTGATCAAAAGTGACAAAGTTTGAAATTTCAACCCAATTTTCAAGTTTAAGTTTAAATATGATATTGCCATAATTTAAGCAGTAAAATTTGCCAAAGTAGTAGCAACAACATGCTTTATCGTGGCATTTAATACAAACAAAATTTTATCAAAAATTTCAGTGCCCTATTCAGCAAACACATCACATTACTCCCAATCTGATTCCAGTTCAAGTCCGAGAAAGTGTGACAAATGTGGGTCACGCTCTTGGTTTCACTTTCGATTGTTTTCTGTGTGAATCGCTTTTCCACCGTTTTGGATTTTCTTTATTCGGATGTTGCTGGTTTTGGTTTTCCTCGCGGAACCATCTGGATCACGCGGTTTCGAACTGTGTATGACGTTATGAGGAAGGCTTAATCTTAATGGCTCAGCTGCAGACTTGAGCTACTTCAGATAGTGAAGACTCCCGTTTTGGCGATGACGACGACAGCGGACCGACAAATTTTTTTTTATTGCGCATCTGTTATGAGTTAGAAACTCGCTTTTCAAAACTGGTGAAATTATTAGGAAAAATAAGCTGAATGATTAAAATTCCAATTTAAATCCAATCCAAATCCAATCCAAATCCAATCCAAATCCAATCCAAATCCAATCCAAATCCAATCCAAATCCAATCCAAATCCAATCCAAATCCAATCCAAATCCAATCCAAATCCAATCCAAATCCAATCCAAATCCAATCCAAATCCAATCCAAATCCAATCCAAATCCAATCCAAATCCAATCCAAATCCAATCCAAATCCAATCCAAATCCAATCCAAATCCAATCCAAATCCAATCCAAATCCAATCCAAATCCAATCCAAATCCAATCCAAATCCAATCCAAATCCAATCCAAATCCAATCCAAATCCAATCCAAATCCAATCCAAATCCAATCCAAATCCAATCCAATCCAAATCCAATCCAAATCCAATCCAAATCCAATCCAAATCCAATCCAAATCCAATCCAAATCCAATCCAAATCCAATCCAAATCCAATCCAAATCCAATCCAAATCCAATCCAAATCCAATCCAAATCCAATCCAAATCCAATCCAAATCCAATCCAAATCCAATCCAAATCCAATCCAAATCCAATCCAAATCCAATCCAAATCCAATCCAAATCCAATCCAAATCCAATCCAAATCCAATCCAAATCCAATCCAAATCCAATCCAAATCCAATCCAAATCCAATCCAAATCCAATCCAAATCCAATCCAAATCCAATCCAAATCCAATCCAAATCCAATCCAAATCCAATCCAAATCCAATCCAAATCCAATCCAAATCCAATCCAAATCCAATCCAAATCCAATCCAAATCCAATCCAAATCCAATCCAAATCCAATCCAAATCCAATCCAAATCCAATCCAAATCCAATCCAAATCCAATCCAAATCCAATCCAAATCCAATCCAAATCCAATCCAAATCCAATCCAAATCCAAATCCAATCCAAATCCAATCCAAATCTAATCCATCAATCTTGAGGTTTGAAATGCTTCAGATTCCAGTCAGTAAAGATCAAACCAAAACTAAAGTATAACATCTTCCGGCGCAATATTTCCCAAACGGTTCAAACCTAACATGAATGTTTCGAAACTGCTCCTAAATAGTTGAGGAACTATTTCTGGAACTTCCTAAGTTGCCTCCCTCGCACTTTCAGTCTGTGATATGTGTGCGTTCTTAACTTCAACGAAACAGGGACTAATTTGCACGTCGTTGTCTTCGGCATTCATGTTCATCGCGGCGGCAACTTTTCGAGAACGCAATTTGCCATCTTTTCGCAAGACGATGGCCATATACTATAGAGTTGTGGTTGCAGCCGGGTGTCATCATCGTTCATAACAATTTGTCATGTATATGTAGGTATACCGTTCAACAGGGTGCGACTTTTCCAAACTTCAGAAATTCATAGACCGTTCAAAAAATTTAAATCAAACTTCATATATTTACCGTTGAAATTAAACGGAGAACAATTTGTAGGCCTGCTGTTGCAAATTACTCCTTTTGACGGTACCTAGAGTAGTAATATATCTATGATGAACGCTTTGGCAGTTCATAGCTGTCGTACAGAGTCATTAATGCAGAGCAGGCCTGTACAGGCAGACACGACTAGCTCGGTGTATCGAAGCGCGTTCAAGTGCAGTAAGTCAGTTGGTTAGTTAGGCAATGCACAGTGGTGATATATCATCAAAAGTTGAAGTTCATAAAAGTTTCTGTAAACTTTTTAGAGTGATGTTTTCCCAATAAATCTAGATTTTTTCCACCAGCTTTACAAAATCTCACCAATTCAAAATCAACAGGTTTTTTTTTGGAAAGAACATCTCAATCATTCAATATCATGATAGCTGTGCAGTTTTTTACATGTCATGTCTTCAATTGCAACCAAAAAGGTATCAAAAAAAATATATTCAAATTTCAAAATTATTGGAGCAACAAAAAATTTTGAGATTTTGAATTTGTTATGAAGGTTACGGCGAGCATCAAGTAGAGTTGGTGAATTATCGTTTTCAAACGATTTGTGACATTTTTTAGGTTTTTTTTCCGTATGAAGCGACGCCACTGTGCAGTGTGCTGGTCGATTCCGCGGAAAAAGGTTATGTAAGGCAAAGTTCAGTATTTATTAGTAGACCTGCGTCATATCTCCCGGTGCTCACCGGGTGATGCGCTTCGGCAGTAGTGATCGAGCCATGCAATCGTGCAATTTACTCAGTGCATAGGAGCCCTGATGTGTGACGGTGATGCAACCATTCGTCAAAGCACACTTACCGATATGGCGAATCTCTGACGGTTCGTGATTTGTTTGTTGATACAATGCGACTAATCGGATTAGCGCCGATATTCGAATCGATGAGATCGATTTCTTTTCGAGCCGGTCAGTGGCTCAATGCAACATTGTTCAACTACGATAAGCTGCTTAGGTTTGTTCATCTCTAAACGCTGTCTGTTCCTGGTCCCGTTCGTTCTAGCAACCGGCAGCACATTTTTGACACCTCTAAAATGCTTCTAATAAGATTATCTTAAACCATGACCGAACCTGCAATTTACGAAAATACAACCGAACTACGATGCATGATTCTTCCCTGCTAACAGTTTTTGGTCGTCATCGGCTACATCGTCGATTCATCCACTTGGTTAGCACCTACATTCGGTTCTAAATGGGAGGCTGCAGAGGTCCGATCCAGTGATGCCAGATTTTCACAGTATTAATTCCGTAGATTTGATTTATACGTTTTTTAAATTTTATTTATTAGTGTCATTTCAAACATTACTCTCATTTTTTATATCTCGGTTAGGCAACACCATCGTCCTTTATTGGTAAAATTACATTGTCGTTGCAAAACTGAATTCTATTGCTTATAAGAGGAAAAAAGCTTTTTTTAAAACTTATACTATTTTAAGCTAAATGTGCTTATCATGGCAAAAGAAGTTTGCAACGATTTTTGTCTAGAACTATTGATAATTTCAATACTGGATGTTCTGTATACCGTAGAATGTATACCGAGTAGAATGCTTCTGAATCATCTTCAAAATTGTGTATCCTCTGTAAAGCTTTTTTCTGGTATAACAACAGCTAGTCCATATTGATATATGGAATTGTAAAAAGACACGTCTTAAAAGTTAGTACTCGGGTACACACACTGTGACTTCTGATTACAAGTTATAAAATATGTCTCAGGAAATACCAGCAAATTCGGTATATGGTAGTAAAGGGCAAACATTCATTAATTTACTCTCTTGAAAAAAGTTACACAAAACGGAACTCTTCTAACACATCTGTGTGTAATTTCCATACATAATGAAAAATCGATTTCGTGCTGACTTTTGCTTCATTTACATAAATTTCATGTCATATTAGGATGATTAATATTGCGTGTATGGAATTGGACTAATTTTTCCGCCGGATGCATTATAATTGATCTAATTTAAAGGAAAATGCTTATTTGAAAAATTTAACCTATTTCAACCTATTTGTTCAAACCCTATTTACACTCAACAAAACTAAAATAGAGCCGTGCTGCCGTTTTACATAAAATATTTAACTCATCTCTCTGGTGTTCTGAATGTATGCTAGATTTGAGTGTAAATCAGTTGTATTTTGAGGACCTCAGATTCATGAAATAGCATCACGTAAGTTTTTATTCAAGAGCTCGGCACATTTCATCAATATAACAAGATTTCCTAGATAAAATAGCTTAAAATACATGTTCAGGCCAGCAGCAAGCCACCGGGGTACTTCATTAAGTACCGCACCAGCAGCACACGTCATGTTGCTTGCCTCAAAGACTACAAATTCACCTCATTTTACTCACCTGTCACCTCACATCAATACTTGCCTGCAACAAATCATTGTTATTGTTTACCCTTTGTTTGACAGTGTCAGAAGATTCAATCCAACAAATGTATGACAGTTACCACTTAACACACTCTTGTATACAACTCCAGGTAACCACTAAGCATGTTATAAGCGGTAATTGAGCTGTTAAACGGCTTTTACTACCAATTACCATCATAAGCCTTGATATAAGTCGTATATGGGTATATGACGCCATGTTACAAGGCTTTTAAACCCTTTGCCTATAAGCAGTGTACAACACCTGTCAACGCTTATATACGGCTCGGTGGCGAGACGTTTATGTCAATTAGAGAAAAACTGATTTCGAACATCACAAATCTAGACGATTAAATTTGCCAAAAACACACTTTAAATGTTGCGGAAAATAAATAATTAATAAATTATTATTAAATAAACGAATAAATTATTGCTTGCTTGTTGCTTCCTGGTTGAAACTTTGAGGAGTTCCAAGCCATTATTTAGTACCGTTGCTGATAAAAGAGTGCCTCATTTGGAACCAATTCATGGGAACGGGAAACATACGGAATAGATTTAAGAGTCGTTTTGTGGTTTATATCGGGATATACTCCATCAAAGCATATTCATTTAGCTTTCAAGGATTTTTTTTTCTGCTACAATGTAAACAATGAGCAGGAGATGATTCCAGGGCAAATTACATCTATTTTTGACACAGTTTAATTTATTGATACGTTTTCTAGCTGTGTAATTTTTGAAAAAAGTAAGAGATCACAATTGAATTACGCTAAATGGTTTTATGTAGCGGAGGAAAAGCAGGGTGGTGCATGGGCGTAGCCAGGATTTCCATCAGGAGAGAGTGAGGGGATTCAAAACCAATTTTCATCAGTTTTACAAACCATGACACTTTTAACCATCTTGTGCATTTTAATGAGCGGTGAACTGATTATATTTAACTTTTGTATGCGACGTAAATCCTTACCCTTTAATTACAGTGGGTAAAGTGGAATTCACCATGCGGCGACTTTATTAAATTTTTTGACGAGGTTACGGGTTCGTTGAGGGTTTCGTAAGGTTTGAAAAAAACAAAAAAATGAAAATATAATTGGTGGCGAAAAATGTCCCAAATAGACCCTATGATTTTTTTAGAGGAATACATCCTAAGTATCATCCAGTAATAGTTTCAGAAGTTCTTCAGGTATCTTTCAAAAATTTCTTCAAAGGATTTCTCCAAGGAATTTGAGACTATGCTAGATAAAACAATCTTGAAGTACCCTATCAGAGATAATGATTAAATAATTTCATGACTTTTCAAAGGAATTCATGTAAAGATTCCTCCACAAACTATTTCAAGAATTTGTTCTGGAACTTTCCATCGATTACACAAAGTATTCGTAAAAAAATCCATTACCAATTATTAACGTGTAAATTTTTCAGGAATCAATGTAAGGTTTTTGTTATAATAACTATCTAAATTCATATAACCGTTGCTTTCAGATATTAATAGGATATTTTACTACATGGATGTCTCATTAGATTCCTTTTTATGAGGAATGTTTCAGAATATTCTTCAGAAAAGTTTCCTAGAATAAATTCAAACGTTACTCCGAAGATACCTATGAGAATAATTTTGAAAGTCCATTTTTTTGTTATGTTCTTTCAGAATATGCACCAGTATACATATACATATACATATACATCGGGAAGGTTCCATTTGAGGAGAAGAGTATTGTATACTGATTTCAAAATTATATAATCAATAAAAAAGTCTTCTTCGGAATCAGATTCGTTTCCCGTAGTCAGATTCAGGACGTAATCGATTAGCGATTCGACATTCCTACTCGCGACACAACTTTAAGCAGCTTGATCGTTGTCATTGTCCATCGGTTCACCCAAGAACTCCACGTTGATGAACGATCTGAACTCGTCATCTAGAAGTTTGCTGGTCATTAGAGGTGTCGTTTCTGGCAATGTTCTAGCCTGTCAATAATGTTTTGCTAATCGTTCACACAACATCAAAACGAAGATGAAAAACGTTAGTATCGAAGCAAGCTTTCAAACTGATAACATGTGAGGTACCGTTTTGACTCATATTCCGAACACTTAAGGCCGACAGTGACTTCAAATGCATTTAATAGGCATAAATTAGCTGATATTTGTGAACATTTTGGTTTCTCCGCAAAGTCTAACCGTTAGCTGTTGAGTGTGCTGATAAAATTGTTTGTTTAATCTTGTTTAATACTTTTTTACGTAAAAGTATGGAACAACATTTTGATTCAAATGCCGAACACTGTGTTCATTCTGTCTCATATTTCGAACACCTTGATTCAAATTCCGAACAGCACGAATTAATCGTATTCAAATGAGTAATTTTGCAAATCAATTTATCTGAGCTGATTTTACTGGTCTCGAACGAAAGAGTCATCACTATTCCCGAGGTACGAAATAGATTGAAAGACGTTTAAATTGAATTACAAATGACTGCCATTTCCTGGTTTTTTGATGACATATTTCAGTGAAACATTTCTAACAAATCGCCATACAAAAACCGAGTGTTCGGAATATGAGTCTGTTCGGAATTTGAGACAAAACGGTATGCAAATGTTCACTGTGCAAAAATTTTCTGCACAGTAGTCTAATTCTTGGGAAATAATTACCAAGAGGAATGCTTGAAAGTATCCTCGGTGAAATTCTTCAAATATTCCTATACATTACTCCACACATTTTTGTACGGATTGCTATTAGAATTTCTGAAACTTTTTTCGGGATTTCTTTAGGATTTATTGCAATATGCTTTAACAAGTTGATTAGTTATCTTTGGATGAAGTACTTTAAGATTATTATAAGCTTACTTAAATTCGAGTGTTCTTAGTTGGTCGATGTTCAGACAGACTACTTCAAGCATTTTGAATGAGAAAATGTTTGCCTCAGAAAATAAAATATTGTTAGAACATATCTATTTGGTGAAACATTTGTATGAAAATACTACTTAAAAGATAAAAATGAATGGAGCTCTTGACTTATCCTTACAAGGCCAAAATACCAACTAGTCCGGTATGTGTGAACTCCGACCAGTTTGTAGAAGAATCATTTTCAAGAACCCTCTTGAAACTCTTGAAAATTCCAGATGCAAAAGATGTATAATTTGTGGACAATTCTCTAGAAGAGGTTTGTTGACGTTATTTCTGAACAATTTTTTAGTGCTTTTTTGTTCAAGGCGGACATAATTATAGGGCTGTTAGTTTATTAAGTTATTTAAAACAGAAGCTCAAAAAAAAAAAATGCGGGGAGCAATTTGCAAAGTATAACACACAGATGTAATCATTGAGAGTCACATAATAAATATTGTGATTATTAAACTAATTTCCAGTTATAATTGTTGACGAATTGTTAAAAAATTATAAAACGTTTCGAAGGAATCCTTACATACACTGTTGGATTGCTTTATGAAGAAATTTTTTTGTGTTGTTGAAGAAAATGTATCTTAGAATTTTTAGTGAACTTATTAAATAAGGTACAGTTTTGAAAAGATTTCATACTAATTCCTGGAAGAATTCACTGAAGACTTCTTATTGTTCCCTAGAAAAATTAAAAAGAAATCAATTGAATTTCTTGGAAAAAATCTGGAAAACCTTGGATTAACGTACAGTAAAACCTCCATGAGTCGATGTTCCATGACTCGACATTGCCTCATGGAACCATACTTAAAACCAAATATAATGGTTACTATGATAGTCCCCTCGAACAACTTTCCAAAGTATTTCGGTTCCATTACCCGATATTTCCATGAGTCGATGGTCCCTTCAGATATCGATTCATGGAGGTTTGACTGTATCAAGAAATAAAAATCATTTGGACGAATATCTATAGAAACCCCTTGATTGATTTCTTGATGTATCCATCCTCAATCCATCCTGAATGGATTTATTTTGAGTTACTTAAAGCTCTTCTAACAAGAATCTTGGCAGAATTCTTGATAATACTGTAGTTTTCATAATACTTATATTTTTTGCAGATTACTTGCAAGATCAGTTTTGGATTCTAAATTCATTTCTATGGTTTCATGTACAATCTTCTAGAAAAGCCTTATTTGACGTCAATGAATCTCTAAATTCTTGAAGAGTAATATCATGGCGTAAATTAATATATAAATGCCTCAATTTAAAAAAAAAACAATGTTGTCAAAAACAGATAGAGACGCATCGACTCAGCATTGAATGTCCGTGGAATAAGCCAAATTTGAGTACATTGGAGCTTACCTAAAGTTAAGTTTTTTTACCCCACCTCGGAGACTTCGAAAGCCAACGCTGGGTTGGTTTTTTTTTTGCACTGAGTTGTTTTTTTCGATGTTGTCAAACGAAAACTACCTAACGAGAGGTATATGCCAGTTAACCCAAATTTGGGTTATCACACGGTAGAGCCGAATTGAAACAAAAGAAGTGAAGGTTGGGTTGATTTGTGACTCCGAGTATGAGGATACCTGCGTGTATCCAAATTACTTCTCAACCATTTTTTTTGTTTTTAAATCATAAATATGTAAATACAGCTAGAGTACTTGATTGCCAAATAATGGCACTGGGCAATGCAATAGTAGTTCACGAAACAAGTTGCAGAATGATGATTTTTACAGCACGAGTCGTAAATTTATCGTACGATGCTTGCCGAGTAAGATAATTTCGACGAGTGCTGTAAAAATCGAGTTCTGCAACGAGTTACGTACAACATTTTTTACATTCTCGTAGAAGACCACTTGAGGGTATTATAAATTATATCGGAATGCATTCACCATCATTCTACAATTTCTGAAAAAATATTTTGTAATGATTAATTACGCAACTCAAAACAGTTGCGTAACGAGAAAGCGTTGCGTAATGAATCATTACAGCACTGGTTTCAGTTGCGTAATGACTATTCCCGCACTGCATACTTCAGTGCAGGAAAGTAGACCGTTCCATGACAGATTGGCGTGATGAAAAACAGCCTATTACGATGAGAAATTGCAAAAACTCTTTTAATGTTTAAATTTTTGTATTTTAGTTTGTCTTCTCTTTTAAACTATAAAAAAACAAACATTCCGTAAATTTACAGCAGATCCCCTAGATCTGGCATCCCTGGTCCGCTCTCTGGAATGCCCATTATCACCTCGCTGGAAGAGCGCACAACCCTGTCTGTAGTTCGGACTCGTGTTGTGCCTTGCTCGCAAGCTCGAGGATTCCGCTGTGAGGTCACCCAACCAACAGAAAGTCCGATCCGACAGCAGCGGCGCGCTGGTACACATGTTAACGAATCTAACTTTTATCTAACATGTTTGATCGGTAATCAACGGGCCCGGGAAAGGGTGTAGAACTCGTTTTTCAGTTGCGACCGAAGATATGTATATATGGAAGCCAATGAGGCGCGATTGGAACTCTTGGACAGGCAGCGTTGCCGCCACTGACCTACACGGGTTGAGAACCGAGAACACACAGCAATGCAGAAGACAGATACATTCGAACGATGACTATCGCAACCAATTACCAACATGACGACGATGATATGACAGAAAGATGAAAACAAACAACGGAGATGAGATGAGATGCAAATCGGGATGGATTTGTTTATGACATGTGTTCGTGTGTGTGCTCTCTCCACCACTGGACAATAATTTATAATTAACGCATATTGTATGTTTAATTCCCATTTTTTGGGCCTAACAAAGAATCGTATTCGAGTGACTTGATCATTTCTAAACAGATGTATAAAATAAAAATTGAACCCATTATTCATCATGATGCTCGATTTCGATTGTCACTAATGAATGAATCTTGTTTATTTTCAGGTAAATCAATTGTCAGTACATTGACACTTGTTGCACTACGTAAGTAATACTTCACTATCATATGTATACGCATAAGGTTGTTTTAGAGACCTTTCAATTCACGTGAGAAGCAAAGGGTGCCGCCAGTCGTAGTTAGTATTTACGAATTTGGTAGATTTCGACAGGAGTTCTAGAACTCTACTTGGGGAATCAAGAGTTTCCCAAAAATCGAGCAAAAGGGATTGTGAATTGGTGAGCTCGTTTCATTTTGTGTTATCACATTTTCCAACACACAGATAATAAATAGTATCGAGTGCCACAGCTCCGCGTGGGAATCATCTCTAAACATAAAACATTTGCATAACTCGATTTGAAAATTTGCTCATAAATAAAAAAAATCACCCATTCATATGCAAATCAACACCCAGCGTGTCCCCATCGCCCAAATTTCCTGAGAACAATGTACTTACCGAAAATGAAGCACTTCTCAAAAATGGCAATTGTGCTTGGCATACTAATCACCACTTCAGGTCAATCTGGATCGCGGCGACGACGCGACGGTCCGGTAAGGCACTCCAAGCTCGCCATAAATTCCACTCGTGCGCTCCATTTGCACGATCTGCTGTTATATGGAAGCGTCGTCGTCGGCAAAGAACAAAGCTCCAACACCGAAGGCTCTCCCAAGAGTCTCTTGAAGCTTGGGGCACCGAACCGCTTAGCTACTTCTTTTCCTAGGCTAGGGTATATATTAGGGTGTCTCAGAAAAAATCAGTGTCCGAAAAGTTATAATGCTGAACCTTAGAACCTGGACGCCGGATCAAAAAAAAATATTTATTTAAAATATTTAATTTGTTTTTACATGTTTACAAAATGTACTTTTTATAACCTATGAAAACTCGAGTACATAGGTATATCCGTTTACCTGTTCGCACGCCAATTCGTGACATACAAACACCATTCCATTTTTATTTACCACACTAAATTACGTTTCGAAATGTGAATCGGTTTTCTAAAACAATGTAAATAGAGCAACGATAAAGAGAAATAGAGTACACATTTTTAACAAATCAATGTCGAAACAAGCATATCTTTCATTCTAGGATTGAGCACTTTCTCGAGCACCATGACTTTTTGATCATGGATTTTTTTTCTGGGACACCCTACTTCACATTTTATAGTTCTCCGATTGGACGCCACCACGCGTTTAATAAGTCTCACGCGTAACGAGATTAGTTTTACACTATTTAAATAGCAATCAACTGTCGCTGTCTCTCTGTCTCGAAGCGCGCATGGAATCTAGCTGGCCGTGTAGGGAATGTGTACCAGTTACAGCCATATGTAAATTTCGAAAGCTTTCCCATTTTTATTTTTTTTTCGAATGTTCCAACAACTAAATATTTTCCAGATCTAATTTAGTAGTTAACGTGAAACAATTTTAAATTTTTAACCAAACTTATCACATATGGCTAAATAGGGAGCCACTGTGGCTTTAACTGGGACACCTACCTTATGTGCTTTAAGCTTTTCTTGCGCGCCATTTGCGCCGGGTTGCAATATCGAATTAAGCCCATAAGAAACGCTCGTCCAGCTGAGTGGCAGCGACTGTTCCTCTAATTCCAATTTATGCACTTCGCATATTTCACGTCGTCATCGTCACCGGTTTGGAGCTGGAGCATAATGATACTCGTCGCCGTCGTTGTCGTCGGGACAGTGTCGTCGTCATATTCGAATAAGGAATGATTGTTCCACTCTATCAAACAAACCAACTAATGTAGCCACCGTCCACTTACGACCGTTTGTATCAGAAAAAAAATCCATCAAATATGTGCTGACCAATTGATTTTAACTAACTTAATGTTTAAATGCAAACATTGCTTTGTAAATAATCACAATTGGCTCCGTAATGCTACACAGCACTTGAGCCTGCAAAACATAAGTTAATCAATATGAGTCTTGTGATCGCTGTTTGTCGTTGAACATTGTTTGCGATTAACGGTATTGGAATGCCACGTTAACCTATTAAAAACTAATGTTTTGACTAACGCACATCGAAAAGGGCGTAATTCAAAGTTTGTAGTCTATTATTTCAAATGTAAATAATAACTTTGAAAACTCATTGGGTATTAATTTTTGATGGTATCTTCCTCCTGATCATAGAGATATACGAAAAACGGTGTAAATATCCCTGTTTTTCTTACAAGTTGTGGACATATACTATCAAAAGGGCGTAATTTCAAAACGTGTCTTATTTTTTTTTAATTTTTGTACAGACATACATAAATGAAGATTGTTTTTTTTTTCGATAATTGCGATCTAAAGAGCGCTATGGATCACGTGTGACTAACGAAAGTGTTTCCATTCTTTGGGCCGCTCCAAATATTGTTCAAATCACTACAATAAGAGACCCGAAGCCCAATTTGCATAATGGAGTCGAACATACGCATGCTGGCGGGTAACCTGACTCCGAAACTCCGAGATGTGTCGGAGGACTTCTCGCCGGCGAGGCCCTCTAACCAGAGAAACAGAGCTCCATAAACCTTTAACGGTACCATTATGCAAATCAGCGCGTATGATTTATTCCTAAATAAATATCGCGCGCCTGGTAACCAAAACAGAACTCTTGAACAACGCAAGCAAGCGCGAAGAGATCATTGGGTTCACGTACCTATGTTTTCGGAGATCTAGGGAACTGATCAGGTGACGAACGAAGCCGGTTAGACGTGTAATTTTATCCACTTCGAAACATCAATTTGACACGGCGGAATGATTTTGATTACCGACGGACCATTTTTGTCTCTTGATTCGATTAGCTGAAAATAAGGAGTTGAACTTGGGATCGAATTATGCCTGGTGCTTATTTGGTGACGATTGATTTGATCACGGCGGGAGTTAATAAGTTGAAATTTGATTATGTTTGTAGTTAGAGAATAATTGGAAGCATGATTTCCCGGTTTCGTTGAGTTTTGATTTCAAATTATGATAATACGTGAAAAAAAATATATTATAGAGACAGCATAACTATAATCATTCCTTACTTAACTAATAAGTTAAGTTAAGCTCTGAGAAGCCGGTGTTTTATTTTCTCGAACTGTACAGCTGTTGAGATTACGGTGAAATTCACCGATTTCCGGTAAAATGAGCTTTGTGTGTAGTACATGCCCATTATAGTTATGTTTTTGTGCTTAGATTCCTCTAGTAAAATTCTTACTGGGGTTCCTCCAAGGATACATGCAGGGATATCCCCAAATAGTCCTCATCAGAACTCCATGGATTCCTCCAAGCATTCCATCTGGAGATTCTACAAGAAGTTACTTCATGAATTTTCTGAGGGATTCCTCCAGGAATTCCTTAAGAAATGGCTCCTGGAATATCGATACGTAAACTACTCCAAGGAATTTTCCAGGTAATCTTCAATGGATTCCCTCAGAAATTTCTTAAGATATTCGTTCTTGCTTTCTTAAAATTCAAGACATTATCTAGAAATTACTCTGAAGATTACACATGGAATCTTCCTCCACGAATTTTACCAGAAATTACTTCAAGATTTTTTTCAGGGATTACATTAGGAAAATCTCTACCCAGATTCTTCTGGGAAAGTTAATTTATGGATTCCTTCAGATATTTTTCTAGGAATTTCTCCAAGGAATACGCTTTTTTGAAAAAAAAAAAATCTCTGGAGAAATTTCTGCCAGGATTCCTTCCGCATAATCTTCACAGGGATTACCCCAGTAATTTCTATAGGTATTCTGAGATGCCTTCAGAGATCCCTTCAGAAATTGACCCAGGTAACCTTTAATTGATTCATTCAGGTAAACATTCAGAGATTCCTATTAATTACTCTGGATACAGCTTCCTAGCGTGGGATTCAGCCACCGTGTTTTGTTGATCACGCCGGTTCGGTCCCTTCCGGACCTTGAATACACGAAGCCCAGCTAGTTTCATGGTTTGCTGAACGAACTATGTGGAACACTTGGCCTTCAGAGCCGCGTCGCGAATCGAAAGGTTCGGATTATGCTTGAAATAATCCAATAGCTTCCGGGCCTCACAGGGCCTTCGGTTGTCTTCGATTTTCTTCCACTTCCAGCCCGCTGCTCGATCGTCTGGGACTCCTTAAAAGATTTTACCACCAAAGAGACAGTTGTATGGGTGATTCCCAGTTGTCTTCCGATCCATCTCATGCTTGCAGTCGGCGCGCAAAATTCTCCGGCGATTTTCTTCTTGTTTCGATGTCATCTCAATAATCAGTGAACCGATTGTTATGGAATTTTGGACTTGTAAACAATACACTCCAATCTAGTTAAACCCAGATTTTCATCCTTTTCTACCCACTGACAAAAAAAGTTACACACAAATGAAAAGGGTGCATATTTTTCGAGTACAGGCCTTACACGAATTTTTCCTTAGACTCCTACAGGGATTCTTCCAGGAAAATATTTTCATGGATTCCCTCAGAAATTGCAGGGTTTCTTCAGGAATCTCTCCAATAATTCAGAAAAAATCAACATGGGTTCCTCTAAAAATTGTTCCAGAAATTTCTTTAGGAATTCCCCAAGACAGTGATGCATTTGAACGCGTTCAGTTCGCGTTCCAGTTCAATTTTAAGAACGGAGTGATCAAGTAGGCTTGCTCATTGTTCAGTTCAAAATTTGAACGCTAAAGAACAGAAAATGGAACGCAGATGGTTTTGTCAGATTTCACGGCATCTGAACGTGCCAAAGTTGTTTTGAAGGTGCTTAACGCTAGAAATGCTAGATTTATTATAATTGAATTAAACTTATCATCAATTTAAGAGATATATTCCAGATACAAACCTAAACCCATGCTTTGAATACCGTTTTAATGCATTGCGCACTGAACGGGCCGTTTGAGAGCAGCGACAGGCTCTGGCTCGAGAGTTCAATGTTTACTGCGTTCTCGTTCAAAATTTGAACGCGCTCCGTTCATTTTTGGCTCGGGTACTCATCCAGAGATCCCTGCAAAACAAAAATCTAAGGAAACTTCCAAGGATTAGGCAAGGATTCCTTATTTGCCAAGCGATTCTCTCAGATATTCTGCTTGAGATTATCTAAGAAGTCATCCATATAATACTACAGAGATTTCTTCATATTTTTTTCTAGAGGGATTCATTCAGTTATCTTTAGGGATTACTATAAGGATTTCTTCATGAGTTTTTTTTGCAAATATTCCTCCTGAGATGGCTCAAAGAATTTCTCTAGCGATTCTCCCAGGACTCAATCCAGGGCCTTTTCAAAAACTTCTTCAGGAGAGAAGCTCCTCAAACTATTCCTTGGATTTTTTTTGGAGGAATCCCTGGAGGCACTTTTAGGGTAATTTCTGATTGAATCCTTGGAGGATTTCGTGATGGAATCTCTAGAGGAATTTTTACAAGATTTTTCGGAAGCCAATAACAAATCTCTGGACAAATTTCTCGAGTAATTCCTGGAGCTCACTTGGAAAAATCTTTGGAGTGATTCTGTTAGCCATCAACAAAGCAATCGATGGTTACCACCTGGGAGGGAGGCAGTATCTGTGACACACGAAATATTGAACACACTTTTCCAAATTGCAAGATTACTTCCGCTCACCAACGACAATCAAAGCAGGCTTGGGAAAAATCGCTAGTTTTCTTTTGATGTGTACCTGCGATATTTCTGGACAAACTTGGAAAAGGGGCCATAGTTATATGTGCATTTAATTTTAATTTTGATTGGAAAAGAGTAAAAAGATGCGTGTTTCATTACTTTATATTCGATCAAATTAAAAGGTGCTATCGTGGCATTGCTTTTGGGTGTGCAGGAATTGATTTTCAACCGATTGTTGTCAACTTTGTTGAAATGCAAAAATATGTTTTGATCAATTACGCTCTTTTTTCATGTTTGTCCATTCTTTGAGATCTGGGCTCACAGTGACAGTTCGTGACAGCAGAATCTCGGCTCACTATGACGTACATACATTTTGTATCGGTTTCTCCCTCCCAAATTACCACCAGCCGCGACCCAAGTTGCCAGTTGTAGGTGTGTACCTTAGCAACCTGCTTATTTATAAGTCATCAACAACTGTAATAAATATTCAGTTTTGTACCCAACCATCTTTGAATAAAGAACAATTAGAAGTACAATATTTTGGCGATGAGAATTTTTCAAGGATTTGACGCTTTGGAGGAAGAGCTACAGTTGTTATCAAGATGCCTGGATCCGGAGAAGATGATTTTCAAGAAATCTACCGACAAATCATGCGGCAGAACCAAACGAAGGCGGAGCAAAACGTCCGGCTGAAGGAAATGATGGAACGTTTCGGCAATCAACAAAACATTCCCAATCGTTCCACATGCAGCCCGGAATTCATCATCGAATCTCTGGCATCCAACATCCGGGAATTCGTCTACGATCCAGATAAACGGGCTCGTTTTCAACCGGTGGTACCGGAAATACGAAGACCTCTTCCTCAAGGACGGAGCGAAGTTGGACGATGCGGCATAAGTGCGATTGCTGTTGAGAAGCCTCAGTGTGACGGTGTACGACAAGTACGTCAACTTCGTGCTCCCGAAGCACCCTCGTGAGTACTACTTGGATGAGACGGTGAAGAAGCTGAAAGAGCTATTCAGTGTTCGAATCCAGCAAGTGATAACAGTGCTTCAAGGCTCCGATCGTCTAAAGACGCAGACATCTGAACGATACTACTATCCAAGCTTGAGATCAACGCGGCGGAAGAATGCACGCTGGAATCACTCGTCATGGAGTGCCAACGTCTGCAAAACCTTAAGGCTCAAGAATCCATCATTCAGTCATCAGCAATCATCAAAAATGAAAAACCAGTTTTTTCGTTCAAATTTAAAGACTTCCTTATGCAAATCTATCATTGCATTACAGATAGAAAGTGCAATGCAATGATAGATTTGCATGAACATTGCTTCGACTTTGAACGAAAAAACTGATTTTGAAAATTTGTAAAACGATGATGGTTATTTTCCTTTTAAGCATGATACAGCCATGGTGGAACACAGGAAATCGGTGAGTAAAATCTGTGCAGTCACCAAGCAAAATCCTCCACCGATGTCACACGGTTCATCAGCCATCAGTTCGCTGCCAATAACAATCATGTCGGTGCGCGACGCTATCCTTCAGAGTCCGATTCTCCAACAAGTCATCCAATACATCCAGCGTGGATGGCCCTCCAAACTTGATGACATCGCTGACCCTGAAGTTCGGCAGTTCTTCACTCATCGAGACGCACTGTCGGTAGTAAAGGGCTGCATCATGATGTTCAACCGTTTGGTGATCCCGAACAGATTTGGTCAGCGGATTATCAAGCAACTCCACCGAGGACATTCGGGAACGGAGCGGATGAAAGATATGGCTCGTAGCCAAGTGTACTGGCCGAAGATCGACGACATCATTGTTGATTTCGTCAAGAACTGTGAAAGTTGTGCCACACACGAAGACACCGTCTAATGTTCATCTATAGCAGTGGCCGCTTGCTAAATCTCCCTGGGAGCGTAATCATATCGATTTCGCTGGCCCAATCAATGGTCTGCATTACCTCATAGTGGTAGACTCCTTCACGAAATGGCCGCATCGTCCGATCCCCGACAACATCGGCAGTAACTGAATTTCTCGGTTGAGCTTTGTGCAAAAAGAACCGAATTCAACATTTCCGAAAATCGCCGTACCACCCGCAGTCCAATGGCCAGGCGGAGAGATTTGTGGACACCTTCAAAAGGTCATTGCGCAAAATCAACGGAGGGGAAAGCATCTCAGATGCACTCCAGACGTTCCTCCAGGTCTACCGAACCACTCCCAGTCGTGTTCTGAATGGCAGGACTCCATCACAGCTAATGCTTGGTCGCAACATGAATACGGTTCTCGATCTCCTCCACCCTGACCAACCGAAGCCAGTGGTCCTAAACCAATGCCAGGACGAACAGTTCAACCGGAAGCATGGCCTCGTGACTTCCGAAAAGGTGACATGTTTAACGCTAAGGTCTACCGCAGCAACACCAAGTGGCAGTGAGCTTCGGGCGTAATCATCGAGGTCATCGGTAAAGTCAACCACCACGTGCTACTGGACGATTGGCATGGACGGAAGAAGCTCATTGGATCACACTCCAACCAGCTCAAGCATTGTTCCAGTGAAGCAAAAACCGGAGCAGCGGATTCAGCACCACTGGGTCGACCAGTAATGTTTGGACTCAAATCTTCAAGAAGAATTGAAGAATTCTTGAAGAAATCTCTGAAGTTCCCGGAAAATCCTTGGAGAAATACCCTGAGGAATTCCAGTAAAGATTATAATGAAGGAGCTTATGGAGGAATCGCTGGAGTAACTTTCCAGAAAAATCCTTGTCGAGATTTTCCTGCAGAGATCCCTGGAATAATCTTTGGAGGAATACCAAGATAAACACCTGAAAGGATTCCTGGAGGAACTGCTGAAGGTATTTCTGGAGCTCTTAAAAATTTGGTAACGATCTGTAGTAATAAATGAGTAGGTAATAATCACAGTAGGCAACGACTTAGGACAGACATGATGATTTATTGAATGTCAGTCATTACAACTTATTTCATGTCTGTCCTAAGGCGTTGCCTACTGTGATTATTACCTACTCATTTATTACTACATTTTTGGATGTGTTTCCTTCACGATCCTAGAAAAATTGCTGTAAAGATTATGGAAGAAATTACATAGGGGAACAAATATTACATTTTTGCGTATCTCAAGAACCAAATTATGTGTCTCTAGTAGATTTGGGTCTGCTAAATCTGATGCCGTTCTCAGAAATGCTCCAGCACGTCACAGTTTATAGCTATAGGTCGCCAAAGTTGTATAAAACACTGATTTTATTGATGTTTACATCAAATTTAAACAATGATTTATCAAAAAAAATTATGATTAATTCTACCAAGTATGCCAAATAGGACTTTAACTTTTATTTCGGATATAATTTGGTTGAAATTGCACGATCAAATTGAGGTTAAATCGATATTTTCAACATGCTTACAGTCTTCATACGAAATTCTTCGTTTCTCTTAAAAGGCAAAATACAATACTTTTCTAAACCAACTAAAAATAAATTTTGAGCATCGGAAGTATTATGAACTTTGTTGATAAGTATTGTTATACACATGAAGCTCGAGTTCTGAGATAAATTAAGCAAATGAATTGCCATACATGCTGGCAAACTTGCATGCAAGTTGGATGAAATAGTCAAATTTAGAATTTTCATTAGTCATTATCTCAAAAATTTTTAATTATTTGGTGCTTGAGACAAAAACGTGTTCCGCAGTGTTATCTTTGAGGAATTTCTGGTACAATCCCTGGAGGAACCTTCGAAGGAAAAAGGAAAAAATCTCTGGTAGAGTATCTGGCTGGTGGAAAGATTGGAAAGGTGTTCCTGAATGAATTTCTGGAGGTATACTTGAACTGGTTTCGAAATTGCGATTAAGGTCAAATGTTCTTATTCGTCAGTGATAAACCGTAATTTTACATAGAGGAGCAAAGCATGAATAATGAGTTGTCGAATGATGCCGATTTATTATAATACAACATTTTTTCTAATTTGGCCTAATGGAAACTGTCATCGGTATTCGGATAATGTTATGTTTGTGAGCAGTTTTGGGAACTGTGACCACAATTCACCACAGTTCATCGATTCTGCCATTCAACCAAAACACAAAGCAGCAGCAGCATCAATTCGCGTTTACGAAGGTAATTACCACAGTTGACCCTATGCGTGAAGCTCCGATTATTTTACATGGCAAAGCATAGGAAGTCAATTTTCAAATGCTTTTAAAAAATTCGAAACACTTTTTAATTAAATTCTGTTAAGTGTACGGGGTTAGACTACTGATCAACTATAAAATCAGCAGCATATTGAGAAAAAAATATAAAACTCAAAATTATATGCCTATAATGTAGCTCATCAAAAGTATACCAACATATACTGAAAAGGTTTTAAATAACTATTGTAGTTAATTTTGTATGAGCATTTGAAATTTCGCTTCCTATACCTTGCCGGGTAAAATTTTCGACGCTTCACGCATCGAGCAAACTTTTCCCAGATGGCAGCACCGTACCTTCGTACACTCAAATACCATCAGGCGTTGCGCTGCCAACGGTTCACACACTGCTTGACTGTTTTTGTCTCTCCACTATGACCGTTTTCGGGCAGCCATTCCAAGGTGAATGATTGAAAAAAAGTGTTAAATCATTCAATCGCTAATATTTCGCTAGTGTTTTCAACTAATTGAAATCTATTAGCTCTAACAGAAAGAGCACAATAATTCCGTTGCGATACATATAAACAAGTTCAATTTCATGCTACCTTTACCGAGCAAAAATGCAAAACCCCGAAAACCGCAAAAATCGTGTCACCACTGTGCTCGAGTCATTTCGCATTCGGGGTTGAAAAACGTTAGGAAGAAGAAGATTACAGTTTTGAAGAGCCGTGACATTTTTTGGTTTTGAACGGTCATGGTTTGCTTTGGATTTTGATGGTCGTGTAGAAAGATGTAAATGTAGAGGCGGTAAATGTTTGCTCCAGTACTTTTCTCATCACTGTTTGTGAGTCCAAGATAGACGTAGCTTTTCAGCAAGACCAAGCTGATGGACATGGGTTTGAATCCAATCCCCAGATTGGTGCCTTTGGAGAACACAACTTATGATAGCTGACAATGTGTTTCTCTTTCATATGTAATTCCATGCAAAACTTTCGCAGGTTGTGAAATGGATCAACCCTGTAAACGTCTTCGCTTCTGTAGTCACCCAAAACTCGACCACCCACAGAGTCCAAAGTACCATTGTTTGCACTTTTCATGCAACATCTCAATTCGTTTATATTTTAAGTAGGTAAACGAGCAACACAATTCATCCCACACAGTCCAAAGGTAATCAGCACCATTTACGCACACGACACTCATGGGCACTAAAAATACAACCATTTAGCGAGAGCATACAGCAGCCACTTGTTTCCCCGCGATAGTTTTCGATGCAAATGCAATGACAGTTTTATTGCGAGCGATTCCCACCATTGTGGTATTGCGTTGTATGACAACCCTGATAAAACTGTTATTAACGTACGATAAATTTTGTTGTAACAATACCATATTTCCTGACAGGTCAACAACAGAACAAAATTCTTCTTTATAAAAGAAATTGGAGTAATTTACCTACTAAATTCATAATGTGTAGTACTTTTATTTGTTACCATAAAGGACAATAGAATGTATTGTACTTTTGTTGAAGCCCTTTCAAGGCATATTTTGTGATATTTTTTCAACGATGCTGAAACATTTAACAGAAAAATGAATTATAGACTCTGTTGCACATCATAGCTTTCATGGTGTTTTGATAGTTCAACTTCATTTATTGGCATTCTTTTCTTCGGGACACCAATGGTGGGAAATCTTGTTCCTACGTCTTTCACATTCATGCTAGAAGAGACCGCAGAATGCGGAGTACCGAAACCGTCAAGCATCCATCCAAGTCAGATGCATGGCGCTGCTTCTACTCATGCTGCTGATGCAGTTTGATTTATGATCCATCACATCAAAAAGTCCCTCGTGGATAGGTGGCAGAGCGCGGAAAGTTCATAACCCACTGCTCACTTCCCTTCACGAAAACTTCAAATTATAGTTTACCAAACTGTGGGCCTACTGTTTCATAATAATCGTGAGGACTATTGTTTTGAATTGTTTCAAAAAGTTTAAATTAAGTAAATGAAAGAGACAAACATTTTGAAATAACAGCATTACCTATTTTAAAGATTTTAGATTAGTTGTCTGCATTGTTTTGTAGAAAATCAAAAATATTCACAGATCTTCCTATTATTCTTCTTCTTGGCATTACGTCCTCACTGGGACAAGGCCTGCTTCTCAGCTTAGTGTTCTTATGAGCACTTCCACAGTTATTAACTGAGAGCTTTCTTTGCCAAAGATGCCATTTTCGCATTCGTATATCGTGTGGCAACTACGATTATACTTTATGCCCAGGGAAATAAAGGAAACATTACGAAAAGATCCTGGACCGACCGGGAATCGAACCCAGACATCTTCAGTATGGCTTTCACAGATTCACAAATATCTGAAAAAATAATCGAAGAATTTACAGCAAGTGTTCGTCAATTTAATTAATTGAATTGGCAGAAACATTCTCCAAAAGATTCTTCAACACTAAACAAATCGTACTCACTTTGCCCGCGTGTGTAATAACATGAGATGGATGGATAATTAATGCTTTCACCGCACGTCGTAAACACAGTCTCTATTCACAGTCTGGCGGATTGGAAAATAGGCCTATTCACATGACGTCTCAAATCAGCTGATCGGGAAGTACTTTGACAGTTCTTCTATGAAAATGACAGGCCCGTGTTAGCACCGATCCTCCACCGATGTAAACAAATGCATAGACGGATCTGTCACATGAAAAGGCCTATCGGAGTCACTTGATCATGACAGGTAGAGTGCTTGAATCGCTGGGCAGTATTGTGACCGTAGAAATATTTAAATGAACAAAAAAAAAACATAATTCATGTTACAATAGAAAATCTTTATTGGTACTATAACAAAATGCAGCTCAAAAATATTCGGCGGATTTTGACCTCAATGAAACTCGTTGGTTGATCGAAAAAAATATATGATTTTGTCATTGTTCAAATGAGAAGGCACATGAAGGTATGAACATTTTCTTAGATCTTCTTTTCATGGCAACGTTCTTGGGATTTTCTATTCGTCAGTATGTGAATGAAGTTACTGTAATCTAGACTAAAAAATGGAGGACCTTCCCACCTCTAGCTTCTACCGTCTAGCACTGGCGCTAATTATCGAAAACTTTTAACACTGTCACGAAGATCTGAAGAACGGTTTGAGGCTTTGGTAAGAATCGATCATTTGTCAAAACTGAAAAGGCAGTTTTCATCCGATTGATCAACAAATCAAGAAAAACAAGAACGACCGTTTATCATAATTGAAAAAAGTAAAGAAAGGAACGCTTTTGTTTTTCTAAAATGTTTGTCCGTTCGGAGGAGATCTGCTGTTTTAATTTAGGCAAATGACCGTTTCTAAATAGAACCTTAAAAAGGCATCAGACGTTTTAAATTGTAACGGCCAGAGTGGTACTAGGAATATAAATGCTCATTTCTCAAAAACGGTTACACCAAATTGCTTTATTTTTTTTCTACAAGCTCTCAACAAAGTATAGTGCATTGGTAGCCTATGTTTAGTATGCCCGAAAGACCCATTTGATTTTACTGTTAAATGTATCGTAACGTGTTTCCGTTTCAAACCGTTACCCAGCAAAATCAAATGAGATCGTTGGGAACGCTTTTGTCTGCTGCAAGAGCCCTATTATTTAAAAAAAAAATGAGTAACCGAACTTGAGAAAAATTCTGTAGCCTGAGATTTTTACGTAGGTTATGGCTACGGACCTCTCTTAGCCTAGTGGTTAGAGTCCGCTACTACAAAGCAAAGCCATGTTGAAGGTGGCTAGCGATTCCCGGTCGATCCAAGATCTTTTAGTAATGGACATTTCCTTGACTTCCCAGGGCATACAGTATCATCGTACCCTGTCACACGATAAACGAATGAGAAAATGACAACTTTGTCTAAGAAAGCTCTCAGTTAATAAATGTGGAAGTGCTTATAAGAACAGGCTGAAAAGCAGGCTTTGTCCCAATGGGGACGTAGTGTTAAGAAGAAGAAGAACATGGCTATGCGTCGATCCTCCTGAAATTTCGGAATATCTCCGAATCCAGATAAAATCGACACAGATTCTAAAAGTAAGAGAGATTTTCGAGAAGTAGTTAAAAATTGGTGCAGAAAAATCTAAAAACAAAAAGTTATCGTTATTTAAAAAATGTTATTGTATGAAATGATCTTGCTAGAAGAGGTGTAATCAAATGAGTTTAAGTTATAGCCATTATAACCTAGAACCTGAGAATACACTCAGTAATAACGTAGCATCTGCTGATCGTGAACCTCAACTCGCCACGAAGTTTTGAGGGTTAAGAATGGATGCACAAGCAAGTGCCCTTCATCATAGAATAGTGGAAAATACCCATGTTCGCTGTGCTTATCCAAACATGGACCATTCAGTCGCTCCGAACCACAGACTTTATCCCATCGTTATTTGTAGCGACGCATCCCATCGAACCATGAAAAAAGATGAACCACCGCAATATGTGGTACACAGCTAAAAACATTTTGGGTTGAAAATTGAATGCACATTGACCGAGGACGATCAGAAAAGAAGATTTGAGTATTGTACATTTTAATTCCACCTATGCTTAATGCTACATTATAATTCCGCCTATGCCTAATGCTTATCTTTTGACAGATACGTGTATTTTGATTGATACTTGTAGTCTTCTGCAGTGTCAGTTTCTCGCATCCACTGGGGATGCGGGCAATTGACAATGAGGACTACAATTGGTAGTCAAAATACACGTATCTGTCAAATTGTAATCATTCAGGGAGGAATTAAAACTGTACATTTTACCTACCAAACCTACTTTTTTGATGCTGTTTATTGAGATTCAACTCAGAGGATTCGAATACGTAAAAGTGATTGAATTTCTATTCATTTAAGTTTATATGAAGTTGTAACAACACACGAATTTGCTTCATTTTTAGAGCAGTTTTCACATTGAACATAGAAATTTAAATATTTTTCTCTGTGTACCTAGAGCAGCAGAACGCACGTCGAGAACTTCGGTAATTAACATATCACATTTTTATGCCTTATTTTAAGCACGCACTCTCGCGGCCACGACCTCCTTGTCTCGACGGCAGCAATACGTAGCGGTACCCACCTTCTTCAGCATTCCAGTTGAGGATGTTACACTCACATCTCCCGCCAGTCCCGAAATGCTGGATGACGGAAAGGCCCTTGACTGCGGTGGTGGCGGCGGCGGCGGTGGCGCTTCGTTATCTCCAGAAATGCTCGTAATATACAAATTTAATTACAAAGTGCACTTTTCTTCTGCTCCCACTCGACGACTTCGGCCTAAACCAGACCGCAGACCGTGAACCTCCGAATGCGACCGAATAGAGAGGTAATCCCAACGCGAGCTTACTAATTGAGACAGTTTGTGTTTCCGAAGACGATGACGACGAAGATGATGATGGTGATGGTTTTCCATCTTTCGGTGTGGATGAGCTACCTCAATTTGTGGTCATAAGCCTAAACCGATGAGTGACTCTTGACTGATGAAGACGAAGAGCTTTGGCCCATCAGAGATCGTAAAGAAAAAGAGTCAATCACCTATTTAGATTGCAGCGGGAATCATGGGGCCCTTGTGTCATACCGAAAGTTGTCTCAACTACCGAAGAATTTACGATGGTGACTGGCAGGCTCTGTGGTGTTGGTGTCATATCTTATTGGGCCGCGAAGATAAAAGCCCCCCAGTAATCTCTTCCACCGCTTTAAGGGAGCTCAAATATATCGTCCCATTTCCGAAGCGGTTCAATCAAAAGCTAAAACGGTACATTTAAAAAACCATTTACCACCGCGGGTAATCGATAGCAAGATGTTGTAAGCTTTCTGTCTATAAATTAATCATGTTTCGTCTTGAACTAGGCTACCTCAGTCGTCGTCGTTGTTGAACAAACATATAGGGAGTACCGCAAATGGGAATGTAATCACGTGCTTGCTTCGAACGCAAAGGTATTAATTTTCCTTTCCATAAGGAGCCGAGTAAATGGAAGGTAAATGGTGGAAAACTGCAGAACAAGACGAACAACGAACGACAAATCATACGGTTGGGCAAAGGCTACCGGGACGAGACCGACGACTTTCGATTTCTGCTACCATAGAAGGGAAAATCGTACGGTTGGACATCTGCGGTCGGTTAACTTTTACCGATTCGCTGTAATGTATCATGGGAGAGTTGTTTTAGTTGGAATCGATCTGGGGTACCAACCGAGTTGTCATCATAGGAAGATGTGTGATGATGTTCATTTCACGTTAAGCGATCGATAGTTTTTTCGCTCGAAGAAGAGTGGATCAAAATATCACATCTAGGAGCTTAATCTAAATTACTACACATATAGGGTAACCAATATAATTTGGACCCCTATATATTTTGTATTCCCTTGGCCATTTTCCTGCAAATTTCCCAGTTTAAATCGAAAGACCAACTCAATTTGCATGCTATTTAGGAAGATAGGACTATTCCGCACTTGCATCAACCGTTTGTACAAAGAAAATGTGTTTATTTTGTTTGAAATTTATTTAATTTAATCGGTGCCTCCATGCAACCGTTACACAACGTTACACACAGAAATTGAAGCCGTCAGAAATTTTTCAAATGTAAACAAAAACGTTTTTCAAATTTCTGGACAAAACCGTAGAATTTCTTCGGTTTTCCATTGTCGATCGATTGATTAGACTATAGGCAAGCATATTATACATCCAATGTCTTGGACTGTGTCGCCAAACGATAAAAAAAATGCCGGGCGTCCAAAATATATACTTTGAGGGTCCAAAATGTATTGGTGTGTCCAAAATAATGAAAAACAGTGCTTCACAATTCAATTATTTTTGACATTTTTTGGATCGTACATGACCGTTTGGGTATTTTTATCTCGTAGAGGAAGTTTTTCTCTACATTTTGACATGTTCTTTGACTTGGTTACGCTATTCAATTAATTAATTGGGACACAAAACTAAAATCACTTCCTTAGGTGGTCCAAAATACGACCGTTACCCTAGACGTTCGGGCCTGGAGTGGTTTGTCTATGAGTGCTCGCCATCCATCGGTTCGGGCTGGAGTGGTTTGTCTATGAGTGCTCGGAGTAGTCGTGTCACGTTTCGGTGGTAGTTGTCCCTCTAGTCAGCCAATTGTTGTCATCGTTGCATTCCTCGTTTGAGCAATGCATCCCACGCAGACACTGCTATGCTAAGGGTTAGGCACAAGGCACGCTTTCCCTTCGATTTTCTTCAGCGTTGTGCCACACTATTGTGGTGCTTCAAGTGCAAAATCGAAATCGAGTCGTTTGCATATACAGGGGTGTGCCGTTTTTTTCTAAATTGCAATTTACTTAGTTTCAGCTAAAGTTTAATTTCAACAAGTTTGGTTTAATTGTTGTTAACAAGGTTAGCATCTCGTCTGCAATCCGAGCACTTCTCTTTGAACCATCCAGCCTAGAACGTATCAATCTAATTAGTTTCGTTAGAAACACATGTCAAGACATTGTTAGTCACAGTTAATTTCTTACCACTGAAACTTACGATGTCTTGAAATCAATTAACACATTATGAGTCTGTAATTTTTCATCTTGGAGCTTATCTAAGATCATTCGCAATCGCATATGGTCCGTAGTCCAATTTTTACGAAAACCAGTTTGGTATCGGCCGACGAACGACTCCTCAAGCGGTTTCAGTCTGTTGAACAAGATGCATAACAGTATTATAGACACCGTCAGCCTGTATTGTACTACATTTTCAGTTGTCATCTTTTAATAGCTGCTGAAAGAACTTCCACCTTTCGATCAATGCACATAGCCACGCACCGTTGACTGTTCTGTAAAATCTCCACATATCGTTGTGATTCATGCTATCATTTGCTTCAGCTATCACACTTTTTTCCTGCTGCCTTTTCTTTCTGCAGTGAATTCGTTTCTCTTTGATACTTGCTGCCCTGTACCGCTCCCAGTTGAGCATGATTCTGGCCACTAGCATATGGCATCTAGCGACAATCTTCACGTCTGTCACTCTCCGGCTCTCTTCATCAATCCATCCATTTCGTATTCGTCATTGACCAGTGCTAATCACACTCCGCACAATTGTGGTCACCGCTTCGTGTAGAAAATCACACAAACTGTTGACATCTTCAGAAACGTTCTTCCCAACTACTCGTCAGAGGGTGACACTGTGCCAATTGACGAGCGTTGGATATTGTAGCGCAGCGTTCGGTGTTTTCTGAAACTTGTTATGCTAGATAACTGCGACAAAATTTTAGCTACAACGAAATAATGATTCGAGTCGATATCAGGGCCTCAAATGGTCCTGACCTCTATGGCATCTGACAAATGTCTATAGCGTCAATAAGCACGTAAGATGTGATTTCAGATATTCGTACATGTGAATAAGATACTGGTGATTGCCATCCCTTAAGAGTAGCGAAGGTTTCAAGTTGCAGGCCATTATCGTTTGTAATGGAATGAAGTTACGAAACTCGGGGGAGAGCTGTGCTCATGCACTTCCTGAGTCTCAGCCTCTAGCTATTCTGCTAGTTCGCTGTTGGAGCTTAATGTAGTCAAAAACGCTGCTCATTACGAAATTTCTGCGGTGTTTCTGCGACTACTCATTTCGCCCATACGGCGGTTGAGAATATCGCCGGAGCCTTGCACAGCTTTCTGTGCGACGATTTCATGGACTAGCCTCACGTTAGAGTTCTGGTCATTTTCTACTGGACGCTCATATACCTTTTTCTACTCTACGACGACTCGTTCTCCGCTGCTGTTTTTCTAGCTCTCCTGGTTGACCAGTTGGATGCCGAGGTTGGTCCAGAGATTCAGGTTGGAAGATGTCTTCCGGTTCACTGGCGCTCCGAAGACTCAAGCCGGTGATACATTACGTACTACTCGGAGTAGTCCCCGGCGGTGGATCTACCCTACCCCGAAGAAGATTTCCCCAGCGGTGGAAAATCTACCGAACTGATGATCCGGGAAGATTCCGATGGAGAGATGCTTAACGTTCACAGGCGCCACGACGACCATTTGCCGGTGCTGTTTCCCAACCTACTCAACTAGTCCCCGGCGGAAGGATATAGCCTACTCCGACGCGATGTTGGTCGGTTAAGTGAATAGAAATATAAGTAGTAGAACGCTAGTGGCGCTGTTGTCACAAATTAGAATTATTTTAAGTGGTACTTACTATTCAAGTTTTTGAATTCCTGTTTAGTGCCATGTTGTAGAGAATGTTATAATTTTGGTTAAAACAATTGATTTGACACTTATAAACCCGGTACTCAAGCTGTCAGAGCGTGGCAAACTAGATGTTGGTCACACGAACAGTAGCGACATTAGCATTCTAAGGCTAATGCTTCTACTGTTAAGTGCCGGGTTCGGTCCTGCAATTCCGATTGGAGCATGACTATCGACAACATATTACCGATACTACGCTAGGCCCACTTTACTCGATCTAGTCCCTGGCGGATGATCTAGCCTACTACGGTCGCGCCCGTTGGTCTCCTTCATATGCTTGCTCCAACAGACTGACTTGTCGAGTGCCGAGGTCGCTCCGACGATTCCGGCTGTCCCAACGACTCAGAGCGCTGCGTTAAGTGCCGCTGCTCCTCTCGCCATCTTCGTTATCCGCTGAACGACTGTTTTTCTTCGTCAGCACACATTCGTTGGATGATATTGTGCACATTAACGTCATTGCCGACGACGCATCTTATCTCGGTTTGCTGCTCGAAGGGCGGACATTCATAAACCACGTGGATTTCCTCAACATCGCCGCACCCGGTGCATAACGGCGACCTTGCGTGCCCAAACCTATTTAGGTATTTTTTGTCAAAAACTGCGTCAAGTAGAAATTCCCTTCTCCGTGTTTTCTGTTTACCCACATCGAAAAGCGCGAAATTAGTCTGACCATTCGCAGCGCTATCCCACTGCTGTTGCAATTTCTTCATGGTCTCTCACTCTTCTTTTCCACATTTATATATTTTTCCGAATTCCCTGTGTGCATCGGTCCCTGTAACACTCGCTGTCCTCTTCGACACAGATAAAAATATTTAAATTTCAATGTAGTGTAAACTGAAGAATACAATTAAACTACCCAGTGAACCACGTATCGTATAAGAATGTGCATCCAAAATCACATATTCATGCGTCCAAAATCAGAATCACACAAGATGCCATATTAAGCGTTATCAATGTCAATACAAGTTGTATAAAAATCCCCAATACGATTCAAAAACGACAATCTGTGTTGACAACAAAATATGTCGTAAATAGTGCAACATAGAATCGCGTTATGTTATATAAACTGACAGATCATATATCAATCCAGAAAGCATCGTATGAAATCGCAATAACTTAGCAAAAATTGCCATCCAAACTTTGTCTATCTGCTGACGATGGGCCTCAAAGAACAACAAAGTATGTGTCGCTGTACATGAAACATGTATTAATATTGGCAAATAATCACCCATTGCATATGCAATCCATGGTGGTACAGTGATTAGGTGCCTGATCACTGATCCAGAGGTCCCGAGTTTGAGACTCGCTGGAATCTTTTTTTTTTATTTCATCCAAATTTTGTGGCATCGTATATCTGATCGCAGGAAGTCCGAAAAAGTCGTGCCAAGTACAAAGATGGAAAAAATCGCCTCTAGCGACTATCAACATAGTATTTGAATGGTCTAAGAGGGCCGTTGCTCTTGCAGAAGCATAATTCGAACAGCTCATCACGCGTGCATAGAAAGGATAAATGGAGCATCTGATGCACTGTTTGTCGCGGGACAAACCGTTTGTCGGATGTTGTTACAAGTCGCGATTAACATAAATCAGAACGCGTTCACGGCATAATTTTGCACTCAGACCATACCCGATTCACATTCGAATCTTAAATGACATACCACAAGGTAGATCGCGGAATAAAAACGTAAAAATCCCCCAAAAGTTATGACTTTGATTTGCGAACAATTGATCGTTAGCACACATGCCGAGCGATTCATTTTTCGCAGAGCGGAGTTTGTTGTTAGGACTTGACGACTAATGGTTAATCGTTGTTGCTATGATCGCACGATAAAGAACAAACGCAATGCATCATTTATTTTGTCATGATCACTAGATTTCCATCCTTGGCCAAGTACGCATATAGCCTCCACTTTGGTAGGTATATAGCCTTTTCGTGCATTCTATACGATTGAATTGATTCATATAGAATGATGTATAACAAAAGTTATACCAACCAAAATGTTGACTGGGTAAACCAAATTCATTTATTATTACAGCATCTCGTTTGATTTTCAATTCAAGTTGCTAGAATTTTACATGATCGTATAAATTTGAAGTGCATTCGATTGAAACATAAGTGACTGATCGTTGAAATTTCAGTTTATTTTCATGCTCCAAATATGTGCATTAAAATAAACTTAAATTTACTACATATTTTCAGCTGTGGAGTTGAAGGCCTTTAGGGATCAATCCTGCAATCACAAAGACAGCCTCCGTTGATATCATACGATACGCACTCGACACACGCATGTCCATTAGTTTGAACAAACTGTTCAGCCTGGAGCGGTTTCTTTTCGTCTGCAGTGCACTCCGGGCCCGCGTATCAAGTGTCGATGTTGACACGCTCACCAGTAGCCGCTTCTTGCTGCTGCTGATCGCTGAATTATTGGGCATGATCCGGGATAGAGCTGATATCTCCTACATGGCCCTCTCACATGCATAATGAACATGGCTGTTGAAGCTCAGCCGATCATCAATTATCACTCCCAGGTGTCTGACTTCCCGCATGCTGCACTGCTTTTCGGTTCCACTGCGTCTACTGCTTCAGTAGCAAGTATCTCTACTTTCTGTAGTGATCCGCCGATGACTACGAGCACCACATCATCCGCGAAGTCGACAATCTTCACATCTCGGAGAAAGCCCAGCTCATACGTAGTGATCCAGAGAGTCGGGCAAAGAATAGAATTCTGTGGGACACCCGCCGTGTTTGTTGTGCAAATTTTCCCAGCGTCTGTTTCGTAGACCAGAAAGTAGCTCTTAAAAATCTTACAAAGATACTCGAAGACCTCCAATTTATGCACCTTTTCGGCGATCGCATCCCAACTGGCACTGTTGAAGGATTTTTTTACGTCCAGAGTGAGCACTGCGCAGTACAGATTACCTCTCGTCTTTTGTTTCCGTGCTGTCTCCATAACTCCCACGACCGTTTTGATGGCATCAACCGTGGATGTACCTTCCCGAAAGCCGCATGTAGCACAAGCCGTTTTCTCCCTCCGTGTATTTCGTATGCCTGTTTAGGATTACTCGTTCCAGCACTTTGCCAACTTTGTCCAGCAGACATTTCGTTCGTTAAACTCCTTAAGGATCTCCAAGACGCTTGCCTGTTTTCGGCAGCAGCACCAGCTTTTGTCGCTTCCAAATGTCGGGGAATTTAGCCCTCATTACGATTTTGCAGCACGATGCTGAACATATCCGGGTTTTCTTGGATTGCTGCTTTCAGAGCTACGTTGGGGATACCGTTTGGTCCCAGAGCCTTCCAGGTTTGTAAGGCTCTCGCCACCGCGATCAGCTCATCGTTCGTTACCTGGGCTTCTTCCTCATCGTCATCCTGAGCTCCATACGGTGTGGATGGCCAGCTCGTCGATTCGTGCCACGGGAATAGCGTTTCAATGATAGTCTTCATCTTCTCCGGACACCTATCGGGTGGTACAGCTGGGCCCCTTAATTTCGCCATTGCAATTCAGTAGGCGTCACCCCACGGGTTTGAATTGGCGTTGCAACAGACCTCCTCCAGACAGACTTTCTTGCTGAGCCTGATTTCCCAGCTGAGAGCGGTTTTTGCCGCCTTGTACGCTGGTCTTCGATCTGCTTTTTCAGTGTCGTTACGGGCTCTCTGTATCCTTCTCCTAGCCCGAAAGCAGCTTGCGCGCAGATTGGCAATCTTCGAGTACAATCAGTAGGCTGGGCGGCGACTATGTTTCGGTTTACCCTCCCTCGGCATGGTTGCATCGCACGCTCGTGCGAATGCCGCTGTCAACTCATTCGCAGTAAAATGCTGAGCATTACGCTCCAACTTCAATGCCTCAACGAACACCTCCTTGTCATACTTCGACGTTTTCAACCTCCGCTCTTTTGAAAGAGTAGCACGCGCTTCCAACTGCCGTCCGCCACTTCCTGACCGCTTCCATAACTTAAATTGCCATCGGCTCTGCTCTGTCTGCTACCCAATTGCCGTTATCGGGAGGAATCCGATAAGGGTCTGCAATGATTGCAACGACGCGCTGTGTTTTCCGTTGTGGACCGCCTTTGTCTTCTTGGGGCATTTGGAGCTATCTGTAGAATGGGCGACATTGACAAGAGCATCGCCCTTGAACCTCTCACGAGGTGACCATTGCTTCTTCGGTTCCTTTTTTCTCTTTCTCTCCTTACGTTCTCATTCTGGCCTTTCACGGTGCGCCATTCACTGCCGTTATTCTGCTCGCTATCGCACTCATTGTCGTTTCTCTGCTTTTTGGAATCTTTCTGTTCTCCTGGAGTATCTCTCGTTCTTTTCTCCGTGCACGTAGTCGAATAGCTCCTAGACGTCTCCTGTGAAACAGCTTGTTGCATTCACCGGGATCAATGCCTTTTCGGCTTTTTGCGCTCTAGTTCGCAATTCCTTCTGTCCGCGTTCTGCGGCTGTGACGGCGGACTTGATGCTCGTGACCAGCTGCTTGATCCTGAGGTGGACATTTCATTCGTCAAGACCATAACTCATAGAGTTTTTAAAGTTTCTAGCGCAATTTTAGACATATGGAGAGAGTTATTCGTAAAACAGTTGTGTAAAACAGAATAGTTTGAGTTCTGATTATCGGTCAATCTAATTCACCCTGCTTTCTTAGATTCTTTTACAATCATGTTCCATCTTTCCTAATAGTAACCTACCAAGACCGATTCAACAATAAAGATATACTCCAAAAAACAACAACCACCCCCTCGATCCCTCGCCTGCCTCCAAGAACAAACAATTCATCACAGCGTTCGCGAAGGCAACGCAACGTGACGCGACCTTCCATTCCAAAAGTGGGAATCGCTCATATCTTGATGACAACTCCCTCTAACATATCGCAATCAAAAACAAAATATTTACCCGCGTGCGCGCGCGTCTGTGGCTGAGTAAGAACGCAGTTATAAAATGTTGCCACGCACATCGCGCAACTTAACGACCCAATAAAAGGGTGCTGGAGGAAGGGAGGAAGTAAGGGAGAGGAAAGTTAACGTATGTTGCGCGCGATTCGGTGATACGCACATTTGGGCATTTCGGCATTTCTTGGAATGGCCTTGTTCTGCATCATTTCGGCACTGGTGTCGGTCCGTGTGTGTATCTTTTGCTCCCTTTTGTAATGAAGGGCCTTACTTTCGATGGAAGTCTTTAAAGAGACATGTCTTCACAAGCTAATTGACTTAGTTCGATGAACTTCAGCTGTCTTTATTGCGATAACAAAGTTGATTTGACAGCAGCTACGGATTGATTTGACTTACTTCGTGCATGAATACGGAACGGAACAAAATGCTCTGATGAACTCAGGAAATAGCGTTTTATGTGAGGAAATTCACCAATCAAACGATTTCATTCACTGTGTTTTGCGGGTGTGATGTGATTCGCACAAGTAGGGTAATGTGCTAATATCCATCGCATTAAGCTTTGATCAGTGATAACCTGCAATCTTCCCAGTTTGGCAGTGATTGATGCTGATACAAACCGATACCAAACAATTCAATCCCAAGACGGCATTCTCGGTGTGCAATAAGATGCTGATAAATGTTAATCGTTCTTAGGAAATAATGGAAATAATACAATGAAAATATTAGTTATCGTTGATTATATTCGTCGTATTCATTTTCATTCCTGTCACATTAAGTTTTGATTCGTCTCACAACTAATGTCTCACTCCGATATAGTGAGTGGTCTAAATACAACACTTCAACGTTATAATCAAATGTTTTATCACAATATCTAGATCCACGGGCATTTCCCTTCATTCCTTCAGCATGATGAAGTATATGGATTTCCCTTAAAATTAATTGATGCCATCAAAATAAATACAGTCCAATTCCTTTTGACAGCACAATTCCTTTTGACCGAACAATCATGATAACTGCTCACAGTGCAGCGAAAACACCACAATCAAAAGAACCGTTTTCTACGCCCAACATCACACACACATTGATACACAAACTATTTTCTCCAGGCTGGACATGGATGGAGACACCATCTTCTATGGTGACAGAGGGCTCGATTGGCTTGTCCGATGAATCGAGCCGGGGACATCCTGTCTACTGCGAATCGCTGCAGTTGATATAAGGCATGTCCATGGTCTGTTTTTCTCAGTCCGACCGATTGAAAACTTTGTTTACGTTCTCATTTATTTGTGGTTCATGAGCGAATTTCTTTAAATTTCGTGAATCCTAAAGCGTGTGATTGGAATGAAATCCTTCAGTGAAGATTTACGAAGGTTTTCCATAATGTAAATAAAAGCCCGGCGAAGTAAGTCACACAGGGAGCGTGATGAAATTTTAATCGTACGGTACGTCTTTTTAAGTTTTAATCGCTCGGTACGTCTTCGTCCTACAATTTCAGTGAAAAAGTGCAAAGTGGATAATTGAATTGGAGTTATTTATCAAAATACAGTAGTTTTATTGCATTTTGGTGTAGGAGTGTCCACTGACCATAACAGTTTTCAAAAAGTTACATTTAAAAAATGATTCTGTTTATTACATAAGTTCGATACGACGAATAATAGCGCTTGCGACGAAGTAGGTCGAAACCCTGTACAACTTTTGACGGAAATTGTTTTGCGACTTCTGGTTGGTTGGGTACTTATGGAGTGATAGATTGTTATGCCTAAATGTATTTTTATACGTCTATCATGGGTCAGGCACGATGGTACTTTATGCCTAGGAAAATCTTGGAAATTCCCGTTAAAAAGGTCTTGGATTGTTCGCGATTTGAACCCAGATAATTTCTGCATTTGGCTAAGGAAGTTTTTTTGGTGGAGATTACGGATTTTTATATAAATTATTTATTATGCACAAACATTTCACTAAATTATACCTTTTTTTTTGGTTACAATATTGTAAAAAAAACATATCAATATAAAAGAGAGTTGTAATGGCTATTGACCAAAGTGACCATAATGGAAACAATGTCACTACTACCGAGATTACTCATAGTTTATTAATTTAAAGTTCAGCGCTGCCTTGCGGCATGGCGCGGCAAAAACTCCTTCCATTAAAAACCGTACGCACCACATTCGATTCGATGCGGACCATCCGGCGGAGTCGATTCGAGTTTATGCGTGTGAGGCCGTCTTGCGTGTGTGTTTATTTGGGCATGTTTAAAATAATAATGGATCATAATCGTATGACAGACAGACCAGACCGCTTGCGTTCCGTCGTTTGCTCCGATTGATGATTTAATTCACTGCGGACTTTTCATTAGGAAGAATATTAGTTTTTTATTACTGTGTTTGAATGCATATCGGAGGAGTTCAACAAAAAGGTCTACAATTTGTAACAAAATTTGCGTTATGTTCTACAACACGATAGAGCGTGTTCTTTTAACCATTTTAGCAAATTTTCCCGCTTAAGTAAAAGCCAGTTCATAATTAAACTTTAATTTCAACCTTGACCCATTCAATCATCTTTGACGTTCACTTTTTCAACAAAACACACTGAAGTACAGGCCTTTTCATGTGACAGCTCCGTGTATGCATTTGTTTACATCTGCCGAAGAGCGGTACACACACGGGACTGTCATATCCGAAGAACTGTCAAACAGCTGTAGAATCAGCTGGTTCGAAACGTCTTGTGAAAAGGCCTGTTGGGTTTTTACACTGGGATTGTTCCTATCTGACATTTCGGAAGGTACACGGAAAACATAATTCACCCTAAATATGAGTTAAAATGTAGGGGTGTGGCATAAACTCAACAAAGAAAAGAATTTGTTTTTGAACGTAAGTCAATTCAAAACATTAGAAAATTGAGTCAACGTGTATTTTAATGTAAGCTTATGCGTTCAAAAATATATGATTTTTTAGAAGAGGCCTGTTTCAATAATCGATTTAAGGTGGATGAATCCTAGTGCTATATGCTGATCCAATCCATTCTCTGATCAAGTGTTGCGTGATACTGTGTGAAATCTAGCGTCTATAGAAGTTAATTAGATAGCCCTCAGTCGTTGAAATGCCATGCTAGGATTGTATCATTCATTGGCTCTTATAGTTAACAATGCAAGTGGTAATCATCTCACACTTTGCTGATGATGAGCTGATGCGTGTGTCATAAATAAAGTTCAGAACGGTTCCTAATGAATCCAACCCGGGTATTGACCTTCAGTTGTTCAAATCTTAAAACAAAACAAAAACCTCATCGCAAACATCCGACACGCTTTGCTCACCTGAGAAGCGCTACAAGTTTTGCCACCAACCTTAAGAGCGTTTTTTTTTTCGGGTATTTACCTAGAGCCACTCGAAACCGTTTCTGCTCTGCCTCTTCGGCTATCTCCGCGTGAACACTTGTTTTGGCATGTAGGTGTCGCTAATGCTAGTTTAAATTTGAACAGTGCGTGGTATGTAGCGAAAGGTAAATACATATCTGTCACCAGCTCTTGAACCCCCGCACCACAGGCCATTAGTTTAGTGCTCCAGTCGCGATAGTCTAATGTGAAGCTTTTGTAGACCGTGTGAAACAAATTTTTCGGTTTATAATTTGGAAGCATTGCCCTCTGTCTGAGATTGTCGACGCGTGTCAGCGTAAAATATCTATTGCATCTCGAAGCTTAAAGCACATAGTAAAAACCAGACAAACAAACGTAACACTTAAGTTATTTTCATCGTACAGTGAAATAGCGTTCAACTATAATATTTAGTAGTTGGCTAACGACTCATACGTTTCACTCGCATCGCTTTTGCTCGAGTTTTACGTTTGCGCACTACCGCCATCTAGTTGTCATTTGGCAAAATACAGAGTTTTCATTGGGCGTAAATGATCGCGCGACTATGTTCCATGTCGACAATTGTTCTAGATGTTACGTTCGTTTGTCTGTGGTAAAATCCATCAATCGACTACATCGGGTACCGTCAATTTCTTTTTTTATCATTTATTAGTTTTTATATCGTCAAGACTCATCACATTTTTGAAATTGCATATCAAATGAAGTGTCATAGTATCAGACAAATTATTAATAATCTGTAATCGTTTCCATTTTTTTTAAACCAACTGATTCAATCAAACCGACTCAACACGATAAAACACTATTAACCTTACAACGATCGAGATAAAACCTGATACAGTGGTCACTTTCTGGAGAACGGTTCCCTTCGTCAGATTTTCTTTCGCTAACGGCCTCATCTTTCCTATCCACGCACTAATTCTCCTTCGTCTCGGCGCAACTGCTATGCTCTGCAACCGATGGTCTCCGTACGGGTTGGCCTTGGTCCTCGGTTTGCTTGCGTTTACGAGTTTTGATGCTGATTTGGTGGGTTAGTGTCAGAAGTTTGCAACAATCGGCACAGAATTTATTGCCACGGAAAGAATTCCGTGCCACTTCGAATGATTCGGCAAGCTCTTCCAAAATTCCATCGGTTTCTTCCGAATTACTTGCGCTTGATGCCCATTCTCGTTGACACATGGAGCAGAGCTTGGATTCCATTCTTACTTGGGTCTGTAGAAAACACTGAAATTGAACTAACCCAGTGTACCAACAAGCCACATCGAATCAATTGACTAATCATTGAATGACTTTTGTTATGGGTTGTTATTTGCACACTAATGTTTACCGCAGCACCTCCATGTACACGGTCAGCTGATAGGGGATCTAATTAGGCTTAGTTAGTTGGAACAGTTATATGCGAGCTATTTCGTCGGGTATGCAATGTTTACACGACTGTGATGATTAGATTACGATCTGCTGTTGGAATTTACATCAACAAACTGCTTACTCTCATCAATAATATAGATTCTGTATAGCAAGTTCAAGTTCAAGTGCTTGATCGATGATTCAGTGAGTGATTTATGATGCAGCGCTCTTGCACAGTCTTGTGTACAGCTTTGTAACTGATCAATTCAAAATAAATCACTGCTGCTAACTAAATAGTGACGTAAGGTAAACTGGGGCCAGTTGCAACGGGTGCTAGGTTTTGTTCACTTAAAGCTTGTTTGATATACTAACTTTATATTGTGGTTGTTAGATTTCACATTGATTATACATTTTACAAGGATCACTTGTTATTTCATCTTATGTAGCCCACAGACGCTCAGACCGTTTGACCAACTCAGCCCCCCAGGTTGATGCTCATGTTGGTGCCATGTTTGACCGTGTGTGTGTGATGCTGCTTGACAAACCGATTTGACAGTTTGTGAAACCGATTTGATGGTTGAAGAATCGGTCGGCCAAAATTAAACGAGTTTGATGTTGCTCAAACCACCGTTGGGCAGAGCCAGATGTTTGACGAACGGATCGTACTGTCTGTAGAGATGTTGCACGAACATCGATGTCAACGCGCCAGCCTTCCAGATTTGTATGTAATATTTCAGATCTTTGAGGCCCCATTTTACAAAAACCTGGAAGATCCAGATAGATTTTTCCACGATTTTTTTAGGTTTTGTAATGAATAAAATATCTTCATCCACGACATTGAAGATCTAGACTTTTCCAGACAAAATTTTCAAAATTCACCAGATTTTTGCAAAAATGACTTGACATCCCTGGTCAAAATGTCAAATTGAAGCTTTGGCGTCCCATGAACTGCCAATGCAGATGGGTGGCAAATCAAAATGCGTGGATTTACGCAGCGTTGACGTCATGGGGTCCTAGCAAATGTGCGCTCTTGAGTTGTTTCTATATATTTCACTAGCCTTTTCCCACAGTATTAGTTCTATTTATTTAGCAAATCCACCAGCAGTTAAACAAGGAATTCCTCAAGTTATTATACCAGGAATTCATCCAGTTAATGCTCCAGAAATTTCTTTAGGAATTCTATCAAAATTCCTTCGTGGATTTCATTTGTAATTCTTTCAGAGATTTGACCTAGAACATCTCTAGGGATTCCATTGGGAGTTCCTCTATCAATTCCATCAGAAATTTCTCAAGGACTCCGTCAGAAGTTCCGTCAGAGATTTCATCTGAAATTCCATCAGAGGATTCCATCGAGAATTCCGCTAGGGATTAGATAGGGATTTGATAAGGAGTTTCTCCAATGATTCTACCAGGAGTTCCTTTAAGAATATCTACACGCTCAAAAAAGAATTCTGGAAAACGTGAACTGTCAAAAATACACCATGGACTACCATCATGTTTACGCATAAACATGATCTACCGTTTTGATTCATATTACGGGCACTTAAGGCTTCAGTGAAGTACAACTAATCACTACACATATAAATTGAATCATTCTGTACAAAACTTTAGCGTAATCAGGCCTTCCAAACACTAAAATTTCGAATGGTGGGTGAAGTTTCAGATTCCACATCTTTAGTTCACTTTAAGCAATAAAAATGTTAAGCATGATTTTTATTCCGGACACAACCACACTTTTGCTTCATGTTCCGGACACTTTGATTCGAATTCCAGGCAGCTGTTGAAAAGCACTATTAGAATATTCGAATCATTAATTAAACGCACTAAGCCGTTATAAAGACGTCAGAACTAGTTGAACATTGTAAATTTTCATGGATTGCTATGTAAAATGTTTATAAAAATCATCTTTAAAATTGGAAACTTTTTAACGGCACATTTTGAAACATTTCGAGTGAAATCTTTCCCATACAAAGTAGAGTGTCCGGAATTTGAAGCTGTCCGGAATTTGAAGCTGTCCGAAATTTGAAGCTGTCCGGAATTTGAATCAAAACGGTAGTTCACGGTGTACTTTTGCTTGTTGACGAGTTCACGTCTGCTGTTCACGGATACGAGAACGGATTTTTTTCTGTGTATAGGATTTCCTCCAAGGATTCCATCAGGAGTTCCTATAGAGATTCTATCAGGAGTATCTTTTAGGCTTCCATCAGAGTTTTTCTGAGGATTTCATCAGGAGTTCTTTCAGAGAATCCACCAGGAATTTCTTCGGGGATTTTATCAGGAGTTCTAGGAATTCCATGAGGAGATTTTCTAGAGATTTCATCAGGAGTTCCTTGAAAGATATATTGAGGAATTATTCTAAGGATTCCATCAGGAGTTGCTTCAGGGATTCCATCAGGAGTTCCTATTGAAATTCTTTGAAGAGTACCTTTAAGGCTTCCATTACAGTTTTTCTGGGAATTCAAACAAAAGTTCCTTCAGAGATTCCATCTGGAATTCCTCCAGAGATTTTATCAGGAGTTGCTCAAAAGATCACATCAGGAGTTCATCGAGAAATTTCATCAGGACTTCTTCTATGGATATCATAAGAAGTTTCTCTAGGGATTCTATCAAGCGTTTCATCAGGAATCTTATCAGGAATGCCTCCAGGGATTTCATCAGAAGTTTCTTTAGAGATTACATCAGTAGTTCCTCTAGAGATTCCATCAAGAGTTGCTTGAGACATTTTACCTTGAACTGCGCCAGGAAGAACAACATAAGTTCTTCTAGAGATTACATCAGAAGTTCCTCCTCGAGTTTCCATCAGAGTTCTTCTGGAGATTTCATCAGGAGGTGTTTCTGCAGGGATTACATTAGAAATTTTTCCATTAGGAATACTTCTTAGATTCCTTTATGAAATGAATCATGAACACTTTCTGTGATTAAATCAGAAGTTCTTCTCTGGAGAACTCTTCAAGAGATTCCTCCAGGAATTCTTCAATTAAGTCCTTCCGGAATTCCTTAAGGGATTCCTCCCGGATTTGCTCATGGGATTTCTCCCGGATTTAACAAGATATACCTCTCAAAATTCCTCAAGGAATAAGCCTCTGAATTCCTAAAGAGATTCCTCTGGGACTTCCTCCCGTAATGTCTCCAATGATTACCGAGTGTTATTGAGAATTCTTCCAGGGTTTTTACCAAAAAATTCTTATAAGGATCTCACCATCGGACATTTTCAAGGGATTCCTTCTTCAGAAATTTCTTTAGGAGTTTTTGAAGGAATTTCTCGCGGAATATCTCCAGGGATTCGTGAGGGCTGTCAGGAATTCATCCAAGGATTTTACCAGATTGTTTTTTTTAATTTATTAGCCAATAATCGATTTTACCTGTAATTAGGGAATCTGTCAGTATATCATCCAGTGACTCTATCATGAGTTTCTCCTGGGATTAAACACACGCATTCGTTTGGGGATCCCTCTAAGAATTCCTTCAGTAATTCCTTCAAACAATCCGCTACGATTTTCTCCAAGGATTTCAACTAAAAACTACATAAATCCTCCAAGGATTTCTCTAAGAATTCCACCAGAGGTTCCTCCATATGTTTCATCTGGAACTCGCGCAGAGAATTCTCCTGGATTTCCAATAGGATAACCTCCAAGCGTTACAGCTGAAATTTTTAGAGAATCCGCCAAAATTTCTAGGTGATTTTGCCTCCGGAGGTTCCAAGGATCCCATAACGAATTTTTTTTAGGTATTCCACCACATTTTTTCATAAAGATTCTACCAGTAATTTGTTGGAAGAATTCTCAAATAAATCTTTGTAGGATTTTTAGTGGACTTCTTGAAAGAAGCATTGGCAGAATCACTGAAGCAATCTCTTAGGGAGTTGTTGGATAAATCTCCGGAGCAACTTGAAGAAAAACAACTGAAAAGAATCACAGAAGATCAAAAAAAAAAAACTCCGGAGGTTCTTTCAAAATATTCTGGAAAAATTCCTTCAAGGATTCGACTAAGATGTTTTCCAAGGATTCCATAACGAATTTCTCAAGGGACTCGACCACAATTCCCCATGAAGATGCCACTAGTAATTCGTTGAAGGGATTCTCGAATTAATCTTTGATCGATTTTTGGTGGAATTCTTGAAAGAAGCATTGGAAGAATCACTAAATTTTCCGCACAGGATGTCGTTAAAAGCCATTATATGTACAAAAGAGGCGGCGATATATGTGCATTATGATTTTGTTGCGAACTATTCTGTTATCTTTTGCGACTTAGTTTATGATAACAAAGTTGGTTTTACAGCTGCTTCGTATTGATTTGATTTTCTTTGTGTGCATACGGATTGATAGAAGAATTCAGTGATGAACTCAGAAAATGACGTTTTATGCGAGGAAACTCGTAAATCAAACGATTTCATTTAGCGTGTTGTGCGGATGTGATTTAATTTGTACAAGTTTATGACTTTTTGCGTAAATTTTCCAACAGAGTGAGAAGAGCTCGTGGCTACAAATCAAAGCCATGCTGTAGGTGTCTGGGTTCGATTCCTGGTCGGTCCAGGATCTTTTCATAATGAAAACTTCCTTGACTTTCTTGGGCATAAAGTATAATCGTACCTGTCACACGATATACGAATGCGAAAATGGCAACTTTGGCAAAGAAAGCTCCTTGTTAATATCTTTGGAAATGCTCATAAGAACACTTAGCTGAGAAGCAAGCCCTATCCCAGTGAGGACGTAATCCCAAGAAAATTGCAGTCATCGAAGTTTTGAATGAAAATTGTTTGTAGTTCTTACAGCCCTTCCACATTGTTGCTGCGTTGGCTTCTCTGTCTGGTTTAAAGCAAAACGGACTGTAAAACTACGACGAACATTCATGCGAAACCCGCGATAACTTGCTTCCCATTCATAAAACAAAAAATTCCAAAAGGCAAACAGAACAAAACGAAGCGAAAAAACCTGCCATGGAAAAAAAAAGTTGGGAGCTTGTGGCGATAGTTGGGTGCCGGACCCTTTCCTCGATCCAGCTACCGGTTTTGCTACAACACACGTATGAAACATATGCGACGGAATGCCGTTGCAGAAAAATGCCACGGACCCAATCGACCTTTCCGCAGCCGGAGATGTCCCCGCACCGATAAAATTCAGGCTCCGAACCTTTCCACCACCTCTACTGGCCGTTTCTAGATTCTCGAGTTTTCCCGTTGTAACTAACTTGCCTCGCGAAGAGGTGTCCCCTCGCACGATTCGATTGTTCTTTCCTCGATCATGTATCATTAGATGGGGAACTGCAAACCTGTTTGGAATTCGCAATCCTTCGGTTCCATGCGCTGTAATTCATTGTTATTCTGTTCAAATGTTTTGCTTTCATTGGTATCGACATGAGCAATGAAAAAATGGGGAAAAAGAAATACCTATACTTAATTTTGCAAAATTTTCAATAAGAAGACTACTGAAAGAGATTAATAAAACAAAACACACATATTAGCTATCAATTAAATTTGAGGCTTTCACCAGTAAGTCTCCTTTTTTACATTCTTTGATTACTGTAAATTCAAACATTACATTCATTTCATATATCTCAGCATTCTTGTTCATAATAGGTGTTTGATCTACTTCATCGCAAGCGCTATTATTCGTCGTATTAAACATAAAATGTTCCACTACGGTGGATATTCGAACTTACCTACAATACAGATTCATTTTTCAATTGTAATTTTGTAGAAGCTGTTATGGTTCGTCCACTTGAACACCAAAAATGCAATAAAACTACTGTATTTCGTTAAATAACTTCAGTTCAATTATCCACTTTGCACTTTTTCACCGAAATCGCATGGACGAAGATGTACCGAGTGCAATCTGATTAGTGATCTACTGAGCCATGGCACATTACGTTTCATTTTTCTTTCCGTCCTTTTGCGTGACTTACTTCACCGGGCACCTATAGGTTGCACTTTATTTTTATTTTTATTAAAATTTTATTCGACTATAGAACCGTTTTGGTGCCAGTTTTTACTGCTTATTTGTTACTTGGGTATGGAAAACCTTCTTACATCTTTACTGAAGGATGCATTTCAATCACACACTGTAAAACTAATATAATTCACGAAATTTTAATAAATTCCCTCAGTGACCCCATATAATTGGGAACTTAAACAAAGTTTTCAATCGGTTGGAATGGGAAAAAAACACTTATGCGCAACAATGTGTGCGTGATGTTCGGCGTAGAAAACGGTTTCTTTAATTGTGGTGTTTTCGCTGCACAGTGAGTAGCTTCCATGCAGTAACGTAGCTAGGGGGGGTGCGGTGGGTGCGGTCCGCACCGGGCTCCTGGGGCCCCAAAATCGCAGTGCGGAGTTCTCATAACATTAAAAGTTCGACATGGCTTGTTGAAAACTGACAATTTGTAAGATCCTAAACAGATAATGAACATGACAATCATAATTTTTGGAGAAGACTAGGATCAGCGATGTACAAGGGCCCCTTGATTATCCCTTTTTTTATTGCTTTAGAGCTAGGTTTAGAGTGGGTCGAGGGGCTTGAGGGACCATGGCTTTGGGCCCCACAGTTTAGGGACCTACACAAATATTTGTTTTGTAAGTTATTTTCCTTGGTATTGTTCAATCGATTCCACTCATGAGAAAACTAAGACTTCGATAAGCGACGTCGGTGGTGTAGTGGTAAGCGTGATTGCCTCTCACCCTAGTCGGTCGGGTATCAATTCCCGTCGACGCCATCTGGAATTTCTGAGGCATAAATTCTCTGATCACGTCTTCCTTCGCAAGGGAAGTAAAGCCGTTGGTCCCGGCTCATGGTTTGATGGATTCGATATGCAGAGTCTCAGGTGTGTGTGAAGGCCTCCCTGAGCGTCCGTGTTTAGGCTTAGTACCAAAACTAAGCTGACGTAAAACTACAACTGATGTCAAAAGGTCTGGTCAACCGGAAAAAGAAGAAGAGCCTTCGATGAGGGCCGCTTTTGGCTTTACCTCCTGTAGATACTTAGGTAGGCTCAAATACCTATTTTAAAAATGTTGAGTCTAATAACGTCTTTAAATTTATAAATATTTATTTCATAAATTCTTATTTCCAATCAAATCTATCTTAGTTTGTAGGCCTCCAAAAATCTAGAGCATTGGTGAGCTTTGAGCATGCACCCATTTCTTACGATCTGAACCATTATTATTGTGTTTCATTTCAGAAATGATACAGATACCTTCTCAATATGACGAATGAGTAAAGTGTGCATTTTTTTATATTTAAAAATATTTTCAAAATAATGAATTTTGTAAAATGTGTAAGCCAAAGATTTTGATTTTTTTAACTATTTAGACTGATGCAAATACTAATTTTCTTTCATGTTTGAGACCACTTGGGAGGCCCAAGGCTGGGAAAAATATTCAGGGTAGAAACTGAGGTGCAAACAAATAAAATACATAAAAAGGGTAATTGTAACAAATTTTAATTTCATTTTTTTTCTTGAAATGTGACAGATTAATACGCTCTTCGTGTTTCAAAGTTGTCCTTGGGGTGGTTGTTTTATGGGATTATTTGAAATTACCGTCATTACGAAATTACGTCAATACCCTGATAGGGTTGAACAGAGCAATGGATCTCTTTTTGTCTCGTCTTTAAAATTTTCGATTTTTTAAAGGAAGCGGTGGCGAAAGAAAAAAAATGTATCAGCCTTATCTCAAAATCAATCCTTCAGAAATTACTACAGATATTTTTCCAGGGGGGTGTCTGCTATAAAGTATACCAATGACTTGTTGAGATTGTTTTCGGAAGTAATTTGATTATTCTTACAATAATCACTTATACTGAACAATCCCCAATCACCCCCTGCTCCATAAAATTTACTGTTGATCGAGATTTCTTCAGGTATTATTTTTTAAATCATTCTAGAACACCAATAAAAAATCATCAAAATTTGTTGTCGGTTGACCTTAAATAATTCATAAGGATATTTCTTTCCCCTCTTTAATGAATGTTCGAATCCTCTGAGCAGAATCTCAAATAGAGAAACTTTAAAGTAGATGGAGTACCGTGTACCTTTTAATTCCGCTCCTAAATGCTTATCTTTGACAGATACGCGTATTTCGACAATCACTTTCAGTCTTCTTCAGTGTCTTTAAAAATTTCTCCTGGTAATTTATACGAAATTTTGCCATGAATTTTACCAACATTAATTTTTTGTTAAACGTTTTGAGAGATTTCGTTAAAAATACGAGTAAATTCGTTCAATTGTTCGCTTAGAATTCTTTCAGGAATGTTTGCAAAAATCTTAACATGATTCCTACAGAATTAAGATTAACCATAAATCTAGAAAACTTTTTCCAGTGCTTTCTTGTAGAAACTCTAGAGAATGTTTTGAGCAATGCTATCAGCATTTTTTCTATTAGTTTCTGAAGAATTAATTCGGGTATAAAATCACTTTGATCTTCTTCTTCTTTCTGGCGTTACGTCCCAACTGGGACAAAGCCTGCTTCTCAGCTTAGTGTTCTTATAAGCACTTCCACAGTTATTAACTAAGAGCTTTCTATGCCAATTGACCATTTTTGCATGTGTATATCGTGTGGCAGGTACAAAAATACTCTATGCCCTGGGGAGTCGAGAAAATTTCCAACCCGAAAAGTTCCTCGACCGGTGGGATTCGAACCCACGACCCTCAGCTTGGTCTTGCTGAATAGCTGCGCGTTTACCGCTACGGCTATCTGGGCCCCTTTGATAAAGCTAGTAATAATCTATCTGGCGTTCCTATATGGACGTCAATTCGTTACATTATTTAAACAAATTGCACAGAGATTCCGAATAGGTCTATTTTATTTCTTTTTAGAGGATTATTCAAGACTGCCTACAGAAATCATTCTAGGAATTCATCAAGATTTCAACCAAGAATATCACTAAGGCGACCTTTGAGCATTTTCCCCTGAAATCCACTGAATGGATTTCTTGGCGTACCTTTGGCCTAGCCCGTGGTTTTCGCAAGTATTTCTTAACCATTAACTCCAAGGATTCTTCTACGAATTATTTTACTTATTTCAAATATACCCCTCATTTATTTACTGAGATTTTTTTTTCTGGTATTTATCTTACATATTTGTGAGAATTCCTCAGATAAATGGAAATCTTCTGGGATGTGTCCTTCATTTTTCTCCAGTGAGCTCTTTTTGAATTCGTTCATTACTACAAGAGTTCTTCAAGTGGTTAAAGCAGAAATTTTTCCAGAAACACCTTAGTAGTTGTACCTGTTTTTTAGGCATTCTTTCAAATATGCTTGCAAAATTTCTTCTTTGACTTCGTTTACAAAAAGTTTCGAAAAATTTAAGAATGTAAAGAATTTTGACAGAGTTCAAGTTGTGGGCTTCGTGGCCGTGCGGTTAGTGCCATCAGGCATTTAGCCGCATCGTATCAAGAAGTGTGGGTTCGATTCCCGCTTCAGTCCGGTAAACCTTTCTTCAGGAATGTTTTTTGGCTGTGCCACTGGGCGTTGCATGCTAGTCCGTTGCCTAGTGTGGTGCTTCCTTCAAAGGGCAAACGTCCACTTGAAGCATTAACGTGTCGGTGTCTCTTTCAGTTCCAGATTTTTACTGCAGAAAAATCTGTGCATGTTTTATTTTTCATAGAATTGGAAAATTTTCTCTATAATTTTCGCTGGGAATTCCTCATTAAATAACATAGCATAGCCTATTGAATCTGCATTAAAAACCCCAATAAAAAATTTATCAGTGATTTGCACAATACTAGATTTTCTGAAGTTTGTCCAGTTTGTCCAAGAATTTTTCACGAGTCTTCAGGAAGTTCAGCTATGGATAACCGTAAGCATACTACTTAATACCGTACAATATACAGAAAGTTATCCGAGAATGTCTCTAAAAATCATTTTAAACAGAAACATATGCAAACTTATCAGGCAATCGTTTCACATATATATTTTTTAATTCAACAAGACGTAGCAATAAAAACTATTTCCTGGACGAAACTCTAGTTACGCCCTGGTATGGGTGATTTTTCACAGGCAGAGATTATTTTGACCATTTAATCACGATTTTGTTTACATATATTGAGTTTGAATTTAAAAGTTGTAACCTTCTGAGTTATTGAATCGCCAAGTGGCTCGGTAGCTTAGTTGGTGAAGCACTCGTCAGGTATACAAGAGTCGTGGGTCTTAAACTCACCTGAGCTCATGCGTTTTTCGTGATGTCACTCATAATTCATCCATCTTTACCACGCGTAATGAGTTAGTTAATTTGTGTATTGAACGTTTTCGAAAAAAAATGTTGAAAGTACGTGTGAGTTCGGTAATAAAACAATTTTGCAAACCTCCTTCGGGGAGGGGCCCCGAAATCTGGCTCCACACCGGGCCCCGAAGACCCTAGCTACGCCACTGCTTCCATGATTGTTCGGTTCGGTCAGAAAGAATTGTGCATATATGTTTGGGCTGTATTTCGATGACGCCAATGAGTTTTATAAGAAATTCATATATTTCATCATGCTGAAGGAATGGAGGGAGATGCCCGTACATCTAGATATTCTAGTAGAACATTTAATTATTACGTTGAAATGTTGTATTGTGACCACTCAATATATCACAGTGAGCCCTTACTTGTGAGATGAAACAAAACTGATTGCGACCGAAATGAAAATGTATACGACGAATACACGCAACGGTTAATTATAACCACATTGCATTATTTTCAAATAAACGATCATTATTTATCCTATTGGACAATGCAAGAGCCATCGCGGGAATGAATCATTTGTAATCGGTTTGTATCAGAATCATTCTCTGCAATACTGGGAAACTGGCAGGTTCTCACTGATCAAAGCTTATTGTCGCGAGAATTCTCAATATCTATATCAATAGCCGTGTTATGAATATTCAATCCATTTTCTTTTCTCTCTTATTTCTTTACAGGTAGATGCCACTATCAAGTAATCTTTTAGAAGAGTCCAGCACAGGTGTGATTAATTTTGTTTGCAATAATCAAGAAAGCAAAACATCACTTCCGTAAATCCATCCCGATCCAATTATATAACAGCTGATGCGTGCAATTTTGTACTTTCTTTCCTCGTCTTCCAAATTCCGAAGAATTTAATTTCATCATCACAATATATATCTCTCAACCACACCGAAAGGTGCAAAACCTAATAAACTAATTAGAGCCCAAATCCGCTTGAACGAGTTTCATCCTTTACCTTTTGAGACGAAACGGCTCGACCAAGCATCAACAGCTGAAAATTATTACCACCAACCATCAACCATCATAATGATGCCGATGATGGGACAAACCATCGAGATTAGTGTTAATCGCATTAATCAGGGCTCACGCTTGGCTGGTTCGTCCGGTGGCACCGCGAAAACCTACCTTCTTCGCCAAGAAAGGGTAGAATCTTCCCAGGTGCGCGTGTGTGCTCACGCTCTCGTGATTATAACCAGAGCAAAGATTATGCTCGCGGGTCCATGGGTCCGAACTCACGTGATATTAAATGCCATCTTAACCTTCAATCAAACGAACGATTAAGGTGCGAAGAGGTGATGTTGATGGTGATTATGATTATCATTATTAAGATGATGGTTTTTGCAGTTTTCTCTAAGCATTGGAGTAGATAATTTTGTATGATGTTGCTTCATGAATGAACGAATGAACGCAGATTTATCAGAATCGTGAGCCTCGGATTTGAAGTCAGGTTTTCAGACAATGTAGCTACGCGAAGAAGCAATTATTTTTTTATGTCACAAAAAACTGAGATGTTATTCAAAGTTGTGTTTTGGTTTAGTTTACTTTTGGTTTATTGGTTTCAAGGCAGCGTATGATTCAGTTAAAGAAAAATAAGCTGTGGCAGGCAGATAATGTCTGAACATGGTTTTTCAGTGAAACTTATTAGGCTAACCTTTATCACTGGATAGTTCGCAATTAGATTTTCAGATTGTACTTCTTGAATGCATGTAGTTAAACTGCTTTATCATCACATGATCGCATATGTTCCACATAGTCTTCGCAAACGCTATCGACCTTATTGGAATCGATTACAGGTTAGTGGAGGGCCTTTGTGCCTTTGACGATGCATACAGCGAGGTTAGGCTTGACTGTCAACTGTACTCCTATTTTTTTTATTTGATTACAATAAAGATTTTAGAGTTAAACTCTAAAAAATTACATTAATGAAAAACATCTGTATACCAACATAAATTCGCATGGCTAGATTATAAACAAGAAGGAGGTCAGGTTCGGAAACCGATACCTTGATATCGCATTTGAGTGGCGTCAATCCCAAACATTAGGGAAACATTTATGCTAATAATAGCCTATCGGATCGTAATTTCCGGCAATGGGGTCCACAGAAACACACTCCTCGAAGCGGGCGGCGATAATGGCTTGTGATGAGAGCCGTGGTCGATGATATCGGCAAAGCAAGCGGCCGCGGCGGCGTTGGCCCAAAAGGGCTATTAATCATAATCTTTTATACAGCGCGGAAAAGCTATGGAAAGCCGCATGTGCCATATGGCAATCGATCGTCGGTCCCGTGCCAAAGCCCCGTTCCACAATACATAATGTCCAGTTAACACTATTTCTCCCCACCGCTGCGTTGTAGGTCACTACCATTCTGGGAACGAGGAAAAAATGCGGGACATCGACGAGCCTAACGCGATTCCAATTAGAGTTCCAAGTTGGAACACTACTGGCTGTCAGTGAGTGAGTGTCATTGCACGCGCGGAAGTTATCACTTTTGGAGTTTGCTTCCAGTTTTGGCAAAGGCCTGAACTCCGAGTGCGAGCCCGGACGGAAGACATTAATAACTTGGTGACCCCGTTTTTGTTTTGAAATCTGCCCGGTCGAAGCCCTAGCCAAGATGTCTAGCCAGAACTGAAACTGAAACCTCCCCTTACGCTACTTCTTTTTACGTAAATTCCATTTATGTACCTCCATTTGCGTAACATTACGTAAGCAGAATTTCAATGCATTCGAAGTCACAGGACCATTGTTGAGCCCATATTTACAATTTTTTTTGCTAATTTAGAATATTATAGCATTTGAATACAGGTCTTCAGATCTACACGAGTAACCTTCTTGAAGATACAGTCCACTCTCCCTTACTCGATATTCTGTAACACGATATTTTCCAAATCGATGAAATGCGTGGTCCCTTCAATTTAGCATATTTTGATTCCTCTGTAAGCCGATACCTCTCTAACTCGATGTTCCCTAACTCGAAGCGATCTGTTTGAGTTTCCCATGCAAGTTTACCTAACTCGATATTTTCATAAAAAGTTTCAAATATCATCCAAATGTTAATAAATTCCATAAATTTGAATGTTATGATTATGCTTATAGTAAAATTAAGGATTTTAACATGTTTCAGAATAATAAAATATTCAATATTTTTTGACTGTTTAAAAAGTTTAAAGTAAGTGAGTGTGTAAAAATTCTACTATTTTTTACGTCCAAGTAAATTTTTTGAATGTATTTTATATGAATTACAAAAAATTCACAAATTGAAAAAAAAAATGTGTTCCGCATCTCGATACCTCACTAGCTCGATAATCCCTTCAATATCAAGTTAAGTAGGAAAAAAGCTCTGAATCGATCAATTTAAGAGATACAAAATAACTGTTTTTTGGCAAAGTTGCTTGAAATTGATTGTTCTACAACTTTGCTGAAGCATGTATACTATAATTTCTACAAATAAAAAAGTTAGGGTAAGTGATCCATTAGTTGTGGGTGTTCCTATAGTTGCGGTAGGAGTATACCCCATTAGGCATAAAGACGTTAGGCATAAGGACGTTAGGCATAAGGATGTTAGGCATAATGGACGTTAGGCATAAAGACATTAGGCCTAATGGATGTTAGGCATAATATACTAGGGCGGTTCAAAATTTAAAAATGTTTGAAAATCCAATCTCCCATATGCTCCTTACTATCCTTACCATAAAAATAGTGTTCTGTGAAATTTTCAGCTTTCTAGGTGGTGATTTAAAGGTGGCCCAAAGACAATATAGGTTTGTATGGAAATTACTATGGAGAAATTTTGAGATATGTTACAAACACGGTAGTTCTGTAATATTTTTACAAACTTATTATCCCATATTGAAAACTCGTTCTTCAAACCATAATGAAGAAATTTGCCGAAGAGAGAAATTCAATCCGAAGGATAGCAGAAGAGATATCCATGAGTTTGTTTGCTATTATTTAGCTCAATATGGGATTATAGCCCTGCAAACATGTACAAAAATCCCAGACAAAATTAGCTCAAAAGGGATTTGTTTCTTCAGCAACATCCTTCATTAAGGTTTGAAGAATGAGTTTTCAATATGGGATGATAAGTTTCTACTTACATTACAGTACTAGAGTGTTTGGAACATTTCTCTAAATTTCTCCATAGTAATTTCCATACAAACCTATATTGTCTTTGGGCCACCTCTAAATCACCACCTAGAAAGCTGAAAATTTCACAGAACATTATTTTTATGGTAAGGATGGTAAGGAGCATATGGGAGATTGAATTTTCAAACATTTTTAAAATTTGAATTGCCCTAATAATATACGTTAGGCATAATGGACGTCTGGCATAAAATAGCTTGCGCGTGTGTCATTTGAAACTCGTCTTATATCGAAAAATGTTCGGGCCCATTTACAAATTCAATTACGCTGATGGGGGTGGGTATCTGTCCTTAAGCTGTGAGCTGTGACAGCTCAAAAAAAAGTGCGATGTTCATACAAAAAGCGTTACGAAAGGGTGGATTGGATTGACTTTTTTCGGTGCTATGAAATGTGACCATGAACCGAATGACAGATATGTAGGAAATTTGGTTGTCATTGTTATTGTTATCATTCTAAAATCCAGCTCAATCCATTTTTGTAAGTATCAATTTAAATTTGCGATGTGCATTAAAAGTGTCATTTGTTTCTGAAGATGTTTATTTTAATGAGTATATGACATTTTTTGTTATATTTCTCTTACATAACTGAGTTAAGGTGAAGATGAATCGAAGCCAAACCTAAAATTTTCAAGAGCACGGATCTGGAGAACCGATTACCCGTTTGAGCTGAAAACTTAATCGATTGGTCACCACCAGCGAGTGACCAATCGATTAAGTTTTCAGCTTAAACGGATGTTTGGTTCTCCAGATCCGTGCTCTTGAAAATTTGAGGTTTGGCTTCGATTCATCTTCACCTTAATTCTAAAGAAGGGAAATCTTCCATATAAATATTAATACTTATAGTGCCAATGAGTACCTTGATGACAATAATCGAGATGCAAGTCAAGAATTTATGTTATGACAGGTGGATTGTGCGATATTTGCCAGAAAACCATTCGCCAGAAAACTATTCGCCAGAATGACATCTGCCAGAAAACCATTCGCCAGAATGTACCATTTACCAGAAAACCATTTGCCACTTGTGCCACTTTTCACATGTTCAAAAGCACTAAATTGAACAAATAGTACGGTAACTATCTCGTTCTTCTCATTTTAAAATTTCTGCTAGTGCACAGAGCGAAGACAATATAACACTGTTATTCTACATCTCTTGCGAGATTTTTTTGGCTATGAGGTTTTGATACAATATTCTAAGCTGTTTTACCTAGTTTTAAGAAAATTTCATTTCCTGTCACCGCGAGCTGTTCTTTACCAGAATATTGTATTGTACAGAATTTCTCGTACAACTACCAGATAGTTTATGCTTTTCAATGGACAGTTTATTGGTTGTGTTTTTTGGTTGTTGAATATCGATACCCCGAATGTCGTTTCCCTGAAAACCACTTCCCTGAATACCCCGTTTTCTCAAGGAAATAGGTTCCTCGATAATGTTTTGGCACTCATAATTATCAAAACTTATTGAGGTGCTTCGTGAAGCCCAAGCAGGACAGTTCGGTTTTGCGTCGTCCGTTAGATTTTGCTCGCAATTTCGCGCGTTTTCGTCGCCGGAGAATTTTTTTTTTTTTTTTCCTGTTTGGAGCGTCTTGCTGGGTAGTGCTTCGTGAAGCCCAAGCAGGACAGTTCGGTTTTGCGTCGTCCGATATATTTTGCTTACGATTTCGCGCGTTTTCGTCGCCGGAGAATATTTTTTTTCTCTGTTTTGGAGCGTCTTGCTGGGTAGTGCTTCGTGAGGCCCAAGCAGAACAGTTCGGTTTTGCGTCGTCCGTTAGGTTTTGCTCACGATTTCGCGCGTTTTCGTCGCCGGAGAATTTCTTTTTTTTCCTGTTTGGAGCGTTTTGCTGGGTAGTGCTTCGTGAAGCCCAAGCAGGACAGTTCGGTTTTGCGTCGTCCGATAGATTTTGCTCACGGTTTCGCGCGTGTTTTCGTCGTCGGAGAATTTTTTTTCCCTGTTTTGAAGCGTCTTGCTGGGTAGGTATTTGGGAAGGCCCAAGCAAGACGGTTTGTTTTCGGAACGCCAAGAAGTTTTGCTGTCAGTGTCAGTTTTGTGTTCAGTCGAGAATGGATTACCAACTGGTGAGTTCGTTTCATGCTTATGATAACACATTTTTTCTTGAAAGCGTAACTTTTATGTAATATTAAAACAAACTTTGTATGGTTCGTCACTATAAGTGTCGGCATTATGCTATTTTCTTATACAATTTCAATATACATATATTTTTCTCTTTTTGACATTATTAAAAATTATCTTTTGAATTGTTCGACATTGTGAATGTTGACGTATTTTTTAAAACTTCTACCATATCGAGACAAAATGCACAGTAATACTCATATGTCATTTTCAAACAAACTATGTATGGTTCGTCACTACAAGTGTCGGCATTATTCCTGTTTCATATAATTTAAAATATATACATGTAATTTTCAGTTTTCGACATTAATAAAAACGTCTTTTGAATTGTTCGACATTATAGATGTTGACCTATTTTTTAAAGCTTCTACCAAAAACTTCTCGAGACAAAAATACAAAACTAGCTTTAAATATAAGTCGTATATTTCCCCCTTGTCCATGGATCGCATCACCGACCAGAGGTGACTCCCAGATCTTTTCCTCCCTCACTAATAAACACCCTTCCCGTGGTGATTGTGGAGATGCAGAGGTATTCTCGGTCTCTAGAAGCAACAATCATTACACCCTAACATTCCTTCCCCATCCCAACTGACTGTAAGGACTTGGCCGGCGCCGTTATTGATCAATAATATTAGATCTGCTAAAATTGCACTTCGAGAGTAAGCGGAAACTCCCATCCCTTATTCATTTGGATCGTAGTGCAATTCTTACCAGTTCCGATCAATCACGGAGTAGCAACCATTGACATGTACAGTCAGTCTATGCTATGCTATGCTATGCTATGCTCATAATTATCAAAACTTATTGATTATTTCAGGCTGATGTGGTTCATATGAAATGCACCCTTCTTTTTTGATCAGCGGTTCTTTAAAGTTTCTCCGAACTCAGCATTTTTTCTTGTTTTCTTTATCGTTCACCACTCTGTCTATGAAGATTGTTTCTTATCCATTTTGAACTGCATCTATTTTGGGGCCGTCCATGAACCACGTGGTCGTTCAAGAGGGAGTAGAAGTGGGTGGTTCTATCATAATACCACGATCCATACAAATTTTGGGTCATTCACGGATAAAAATCTGATCCCCAAACCATGATTTACAAATCATGAAATTCATAAATTGGTTAGGTCATAATATCAGGATCTCAAATCATGGTTCGTGGAGTCAAAATCATGATTCTTCATAAGCGTAACATCCAGGTTGTAAACACAAACCGGTGCCCTTTGCTTCAACTCATTCGTATCGATCACCCATAATTCAAGATAACGAAGTGGTTCAGTGGTAGAGAACGTGCCATTAATCGAAAAGTTCTTGGCTCAAATCTCAGTGCATGCCATTTTTTTATTTATATTTCTTTTTTTATTTCGTCGATCATAAACGGATGTGCGACTCAGCATTTTTGGCACTTGAATCATGATTTCATAACGCGTGTGTAGCGTTACGGCAATCTGACTCATGATATCATGAGTTCAAATTATGGTGTATTTTCATAAGATGAAAGCACGCTGGAATCATGATAACATGAGTCATAATATTGTTTTTGAATTCAGATTTCTTCCCGTGTTCGAGAGAATGGATTGCAGGAAAAATTGTAATTCGGGTATCTGGCGTTCGGGGAAATAATATTCGTGGAAACAACATTCAGGTAAAAATAGACCAAAAGGTTTTTACTAATAATGGTCACCTATCAGTACATGAAAAAATATTCAAAAAAGAATATATGCTTACCGCTACTTGACATGGTTTTGGCAAATAAGAATTCTTCATTCCCCATATATAGGATATTCTTCTTGATTTTACAACTGTCTTATTTGTCTAAAAGCTCCTGAAGTTGTTATAGTAAATGTAACTTTGGTTTACGAATGGAGGCATTCATTACTTCATCGAACGGACGGCACAAATAGTTGCAACGTATATCGAAATCTTGTAAATATCCAATAAACTAGCTCTTAAGAAGCAACAAAACTTTTAAGAACAGCTTATGATGAAAAGCAGGGAGCACCACTTGTGAAATATTCCAAACCATAATTCCCTGTAAAAATTAATTATCTAAAAAAAAAACATTTAATTGAAACTGAAAAAACAGAAAGATGGAATTTAATAATTATAAAATAGCATAATCTCATGCTATAACATCTGTAGAATGATAGTTGCAACGTATATTGAAAAGAAGCAACAAAACTTTGAAGAAAAGCTTATGCTGAAAAGAAGGGTGAATCGCTTGTGAAGCCTTTCAAACCATAATACCATTTTACAGGGACAACATACATTTAAAAAAAACTTACTTTACTATCTGTCATGCTAAATATCCATTCTTTACATCAGTAAGCAGTATCTTTCATACATAGTGAAGCAGCTTTTAATGAATGCAATCGTTATTCTACTGTATATTTTTTTCTTTCTAGTTCCACGGTCCCCCAGTATTAAGTGTTGCTTTTTCAATTCATTTTCATAAAACTTAAAATATTGCTGTTGATCGTTGAATGCTCGAGAAATCGATATTTTTATTATATGTACCTAGTCCAACAATTAGAATATGGATATTCGAAGCTGGCTCACTAAGTCAACGGTAGGTTGTGTCCAAGAGACCCTGTACTTTTTTAAGTAAAATAACCAAAATAATCTCACACATTTTTTTAATGCTCTACGATTGCTTGATTCACCTGAAAAAAAAAATAAAATGAAAAAAATTCTAGGGAATGGTCAATTCTGGGGAATGGTACATTCTGGCGAATGGGTTTCTGGCGAATGGTACTTTCTGGCAAATGGTTTTCTGGCATATGGTACTTTCTGGCGAATGTCATTCTAGCGAATAGTTTTCTAGCGAATGGTTTTCTGGCAAATATCGCACAATCGACAGGTGACATTGTCTTCAGCAATAATTTTCTGGTAGTATGACAACTATCTTCTTAGCGTTACATTGCTACTTCGAGTCTGCTCATCATTAGTGAGAACGGTTCCTTTGCTACTTATGCAAACAATTTTCGATGATTTTCAATCAATTTCCTCGAAATTCGTCGAGTTTAAGAAGTAAAAATTGATTAAATATTTATTTTAATTACAAAAGTCAAGTACAAATTCAACATAGCACAGTATCCAGCATTAAAAATGGCGTGGATTTAGGAGCAAAATTATATTCCCAATGTTATTGCATAGAGCTCCTACAACTTATTTGATTACCCAGTGTTACTCATAATCAATCAACAGCAAGTCGAAACAAAAATTTGGGATTGAAATATTTTCAACTACAATTCCAAAAACTATTAGAAAAATAAAAATACAAATAACAACATATATTGGAAGAAGGTGATTTCTCAAACAGTCTTTTCTTCCAACCATTTAATTAACAGTATAAGTATAAAGAAAAGCTTATGATTCAAAGAAGGGAAAATGTATGATGGAAATATCAAAAGCAATAATGACATTAATGCCTCGAAAGAACAGCTTATTTATAGAAGAAGGGAAATTGTCTGATTAAGACATTAGCAGCACTAACTCCAATAATTTTGTTGACATCAAAACTAAAAAAACAGCCTTCAATTTAAAGAAGGGAGAATCTCTGATGAAAAATTTGCCAGTTATATGTGTAGAACCAAACCCAACAGATGAGCAACAGATCGTGTACAGCGTCGTTCTTATTCTTGGCTTTCTCATTTGTGCACGATAAACGATTATGCTTCATGGCCAAGAAAGTGAAGAAAACGAAAAGCTCCTGGATCGACTAGGAACCGAACTAAGATACCTTCAGCATGGCTTTGCTCTATGGTTAGAACTCACGCCACTCACGCCGAGGACCTGGGATCAAATCCCATCCCCGAGATAGTCACTTATGGCGTGGAAGTCATAGTTACGACTTCCTTCGGAAGAGAAGTAAAGCCGTTGGTCCCGAGATAAACTAGCTCAGGGCTAAAAATCTCGTTAATAAAGATAGGAAAAAAATGATCATAAAAGTCAACTTTACCAGTAAACGATTTCTATTTTCATTTTGAAAATTATGCCTATCGTCCATTATGCCTAACGTCCATTATGCCAAACATCTATTATGCCAAACGTCCATTATGCCTATCGTATTTATGCCTATCGTACTTATGCCTAACGTCTTTATGCCTAACGTATTTATGCCTAACGTATTTATGCCTAACGTCGTGCACCCTTGCGGTAGTGCCATTTTCACTGATATTATTGCGTTTGACACAGAACGGACACTGCCAATCGACGAATTGACACGAATTGACACACGAAATAGTTGAAAACAGCGTTCAAGTTGCTTTGAAACTGATGAAATTTCACTAGAATTGCTAAAATTTTTCTTACTTGTACCAATAGTTGCGGTAAAGTGATCCTATAGTGGAAAATCCCATAAGAAACCCACGGATACCGCAACTATAGGAACACAAATTAAAAATATACCGCAACTTAAGGAACAGTGTACCAATAGTGGAGGTATTATTTTTCACTGACATGCCGTAATTCGCGATGAAATCATTTTTCTCATTAAGTCAATGGTCGTTACTTCCGGTTACAACATAAACATATACATTGGTGGTAGGTCATTTGTCATAAAGTCGTTTGGCATAAAGCCGTTTGGCATAAAGTCGTTTGGCATAATAGTCGTTTGGCATAATGAGTCTGAAACCAAGAATTTTTCAAGATGACAATCGTTTTTACGTTTCTATGAGCCAGTTTACAAAGCTTGTCAAATGACAGGAGACCTGGGAGTAAGGTTTATCTTTTCAATCATCGTCATCAGTTTTCGCGATGATAATGGTTGATGACCGTGCGCATTTCTAGCGTAACTTTTTATACAGGCGAAAGCTTAAATGGAGAATGATTATTAAAATATTTTTGATCACAAAAGTGCCTTTTTATATGAAATAAGGTTAACAAAGAGGTATCCTAGGTCTCCTGTCAATTTACGCCACAGCCGTTCCGAACTGGCTCGTAAAATGGCTTATTGAATCTTTCTGTTGACATCTGGCTTGTTTTGGAGCCATTTTACACAAAATTACACTTTATTTAACAATTATATGCTCTTGATTAAACTTAAGCATATAAGGAAAGTTATTGCCAATAGTATTTTATTTTTTATCCAGAAGTTACCCTTCTTCCAAATATTAATTCTTCTTTTGTGTTTCGCTATTGGAATATTTTTTTGCACTGTAGATTTTGATATATTTATCACAAGTTTACCCTTCCTTCAAACGTTCTATTTTTTTTCTAAATGTGATGTAACCATAAGTATAGGTATGAAAACTGTTGATTTAAAATTTAAATAGATTCCACTTCTTTTATACATAGGCTGTTCTTCGGAGCTATATTTTTGAAAAATTTTATTGTTTGCAACTGACAAAATGGCGGCATTCATTAACATTGATCTGCTCAAGTTATTAGCGAAAAGATACATCGATTACTGCAGTTACTTCGATGGGTTATGCTACTATTCCCCGAATGTCATTTCCCCGAACGCCAGTTCCCCGAATACCAGTTCCCCGTATATAAGTTTTTAGCACTTATAATTGTCGTAATTTTATACATTTCAGGGTGGTGAACGAACTGGCCATCTAATATGCACCCTTCTTTATTTAATTGGCGGTTCATTTGAGTTTTACCGTTCTCAGCATTTTTGCCAACATGTGTATAGCCGAGAATGACAGAATATCTTCTTCTTTTGCTTGTCTATAGTTCATTCTCGTTCACTATCCAGCAACTGAAGATTATTATAGCACCTATTTGAACTGCACCACTATTCGGAGAATCCGGTCATTCGGGGAAATGGCATTCGAGGGAAAGGGTCATTCGAGGAACTGGCATTTTTCCCTTCTTCCGATAATAGACGGTGTTTTTGATGTACGCTTCCAAAATAAATTTTATATTGAATCGTTAAAAAGTTTTGCCGCAAATATTTTCATTTAAAAATGTGTTTTTTATTTGAGTTATGCTGTGAGAAGATTTTTTTGTGGAGCCTCAAACATTTTAAACGAAAAATAATCTGCTCTCGTATATAGGCTATTTTTGCATTATGCTTCAGTAATAGATCTTTGGATTGGAGCTTTTAATATTTTGCAAATAAATTTTCCCTTCTTTTATCAAATAATCTTCATCAAGTTTTACGTCCAAACTGGGACAGAGCTTGATATGCAGTGAAATATTCTATGAGCGTTCCTTTTATCAATAACTGCGAACTTTTTTTTGCCAATTTACTATTTTCAAATATGTATATCGCAACAAGCTCAAAGATACTCTATGTTCTGGGATATAGAGAAAATTGTCATTCCGAAAAGATCTTCCACCAGATCCGTCACGAGGTTTATTAAGTAATGCTCTCTAATGTTATAACATTTTTTGAGATTCATAGCTTGGAAAATCTCTGAACGAACACCACGCTTGTTGAAGACCTACCAAAAATGTTTGCAATGGGCTCGATGGTGTTGATCTTGGTAAAAGCTTAAAAATGCCGATATTCATTCTAAGTTTCTAATGATTATGCCAAACGGCCATTATGCCAAATGACCATTATGCCAAACGGCCATTATGCCAAACGACCATTATGCCAAACGACTTTATGCCAAACGGCTTTATGCCAAACGACCTTATGCCAATCGACTTTATGCCAAACGGGGTACAATCATATACATTAATTGCGCTTCTTGAAATTAGGTGGTTAAATGAAGTTCAATCGTGCTTAGTGCCTCCACTATTGGTACATCTACCCTATACAGTTATGAGCAGTATTGCGACGTACCATTCAAAGATTCATCATCGGATAACTCGCTCAATACATAAAATTTGACCTAAAACATATTTTTGCCAAGTCATACTTGTTTTTCTACCATTTGTAATGTTAAGCACAATATTCAACCGCTAAATAACGGTGTTTTCGACAAATGTTTAGTTGGTACCACACAGCTATTACTGTATGGTCGTTTTCTAAAAGAAGTGCTGTTAGCATTCATAAGGTCCCAGAGGTGGTGATATTCAAATGTTATAGCATAAAAAATGCTCGTTCGCTTAGATTTAGTATGCATTCATGTTTGGAAAACATTTTTCTTGGTTGTTGATTCTATATACTGAATATTATCAGTTCTAACTAGTGACTTATAATATGGGCCAAGAAATGATTATTTACCACGGTTATGAATCACTTCCAATGAAATAGATTTATGCCATTTTATGCTTTGGATTCGACATTTTCAGGAAATAACACTTAGGATAAAACTCATAAAACTTTAAGATTTGTGTCAGTTACTAAAATGCAGAATCACAAAAAATCTAAAAGAACATAAAACATGAGCAGCAACTTATTTAGAGATGAAATATGCTCCCAAAAAAGCACAATCATGGTTGAGGTCATAGGAGGGTGTCTCAAAAGTGTAAACTATCTGAAAGGCGCTTCAAGGTTTTATTAATTAAAACAAACATTAAAGAAACATTTTACCCTTGTTTCCAGCTCCAACACTACTATTTTTGCAGTAATATGAGACGCATTGTTAACCTTCGCCAAATCATGCAATACAAATGCATTGAGTTGAAAATCTTTTGGTTTTGCGCACTGAATCGTAATATGTCACAATTTGATCCATAATATGAAAATTGATCCTTAACCCCTCTACCGGCAGCTTCATTTTTTACCGCAAAAACAAAATTCAAATCGCGATAACTATTCTAACTAACTCTTCTGCCAGGTAATAAGGAGCAACTTTGAAAAAATCATAGAAATCGGATAAGTGTTCTTGGAGATATCTGAAAATTCCGATATGATGTTTTTGTAGTTTTGAAGATCTTTATTTTGCCAGCGTGGTACAAGAAACCTTCATGGTCATTATTCAAAGATGGCTGCTCAAAATTGCGTCGTTTTTTCACAACATACTCTCATTATGTTTTGTTCCGAAGAGTAAATATCCAAATTCGATAAAAAATCTGTAGCCTGAGAAATTTACGTCGGTTATGGCTACGCGTCGGTCCCCCAAGAAATTTTGGAATATCTCTGGATCAAAATGACTAATAATCAAAAACCGATACTGATTCTAAAAATAGAAGAGTTTTTTTGAGAATTTGTGAAAAAATGGTGTAAAAATATTCAGAAACAAAAAAGTTATCGTGATTAGAATATGATTTTGTAGTGAAAAATGCCGGTAGAAAAGTTAATATCGTTTTCAGAAACTGATAGAATTTTTAATTTTTATGCAATTCTTAGTAAATATTACACTCAAAATAGTTTACTAACCGAAGCTCCAATTTGAAATGATTCAATTCGTGCTTTTACACTAAAACTTTATGTTTTTTATGTTGTTTTATTGAATTTTATAGATTGGACTCCACGCTATTTGATCCATAACTGTGGGGTCATAGGCGTGGTGTTGTTCATAAGTCATCAAGAGATCACTGGTTACGCTGTAGATCTGAAGGTCTATAATTGAAGGAGTTTATGCATAACCTCAATCAATCAACCTAACACATGGTATATAATATTATCATGAGCCTTTATTGATATAACTATTGTTCATAAACTTTTAATGAATCACTGGTTGTGCTTGTAGATCTGAAGACCTGTTTTCGACAGAGTTCGTGGCTGATCTAGAATGCAAAGGCCAATAAGTATATACATAGCTGACATGGTTATCCACATACTGTAGCCGTTGCTCCAAGGTTAATCAGTTCATTCAGTTTATTTCATCAGATTAGATAGAAAGAGACCTATAAAACAGGTAAGGTTGAGGTACGCCAAAGCTAATTCAATTTTGAATTACCTCTACGCCATAAGCTAGTTAATCTGCCATAAAAAAGCTCATAAGCTCTCAAACGGCCATGAAGGAGTTCTCCGAAGGTCAAGGAAATTTAGAATCTCCGGAGAAAGTAGGGGAAAGAATGAGTCGCGGCCGAAGCCGAACTTGAGCGAGCATTCAACATAAACCGTGGCACTCCCGAATTATTTCGAAGAAGTTCGTGGGAAATATCGAACTTCCGTTGAGTTCGGTCGATGGCACCTTCCCTAATCTGAGGATCACGGTTTCGTTTTACTTTCGTTCGATCCGCAGATTAGTGTAGAAGTGTCGTGGTCTATCTGTTGAAGAAGCTGTGTAATGTGAGTGAAAGTAACGTGGTGATATTTCAGTATTTTAATTGTTCATTGTTCTTTTGTTAGTTCCTAGATCAAAGTCCAAGTCTAGAGAAATGAGTGCGTCAGGTTTTGTGCGTTTTCCATAATAGTATTCCCAGGTAATGTGCTCATTGTGCTCGTCTTTAAGAATCCGTGCATGTGCTAATTGTTGTGGAATAGCCCGCGGCTATCTTCTTCCCCACCAGCGACGCTTCTCTGCCTTTCGAATCGGAAAAATCTGGCGATCCAAACCCGCCAAAGGAAACGGTCCGCCACTACGCCGTTTCGAGCCACAGCCGTGGTCGTCAATTGCCACTGGGTGGCCGGCATCTCGAAGGTCAACCGGGAGTACACCTGGCCACGTGAACCCGCGATCACACGTGGACCAGCGAACGAACCCCTGCCTCCCATCAACGCGACACACCAGGAGCGCAGAACCATCAGAAGGCCAACAGCAATCCAGCAAGGAACCCCACCGCAGCCTTCGCCAGTGATAACTCGGTGAGTCGATTCCATTTCGCATCGCTTTCTTTTTTGTGGAGTGGGGCGTCCGGTGAGGACGCCTCGGAGTTGTTTTTTGCCGACCTAAGGTCGAGTACCATTTGGACGTCTGGCCAGTAAAGCGTCCGTGAAATGTTAAGGTTGGGTGGATGCTAAAACCCCAAAACGTGCGCACGTATTCTATGGCCGGCCCACCCAACCCTATTGTGTAAGCCACCCGGGTGCGAACTAGCTTGCCGCTTCTGCTTGTCGCATCGTCGTGGGAAACTGAATGGAGATGTCACATAGATAGAGCACATGGTAGCACGGAGAGAGAAGAAAGAGAGAGATAGGAAAAACGCACAAGAGTAGGACTTCAGAGTAGGAGACGGAACACATGTAAATAATATAAAACAATACACAAAAATTAGCATGCTATTAGAATAAAATGATTCATTCCTATTATTCTCCTAAAATATATTTGTTTTGTTAATGAATTCTCTGTTAGTAGTTTCTTGAGAATGACCTTTTAGAGTATGGTTATATTGTCCCGTTACTTCGTGTGAATTTTAATGTTGTTTGCGTGGCGCAATTTGACTGCCGTCTTGCGCATACCCTTCTACACTGGTCGCGCCTCTTGCGGACAGTAGTGGAACCGCCAGTGATGAGACATTAGTGTGCGATAGTGTTGCACTGTCTTAGGTATGGGTGTTGTCTTACTGCGTGCTTTGGAGGAATGATTTTGGAGTGCGACAGTATATGTTGTTGCGTAGGGTAGATACCCCAGTTCTTGCGTAGGTTGTAGGCACGCTGGCTCGATCCTCAACTTATTCGGGGATTCTAAATGGACTCGCCCTGACGAGTCTCAACCGGGCAAATTTTGACCTTGTCTTGCGGTCTCCTAACGGAGTGGCGCTAAAGCCGCATGATTTCTCCCCGGATCGACCAGTGTCGGCTACAATACTTTGTTTCAAAATTCTGTTTTTCAGTCTGTTCGATATCAATCTGCAAAAGTTCATAAAAATGAAATTAAAGACCGGGAGTTCTATTTACGTAAAACAAATTCCATTCCTCGCCCCATTACGTAAACGGAAGTTTCAGTGTATACTGCTGAGGGAGCCTGACAGTGTCAGACAGCGTTTTTACCGAGGTCTTATTCTTCCCGGTCGCACGACGCACGACAGTAATTGCAATTGCCGGTTTGTTTGGCTGGTGGTGTTCATGTTTACTACCCCGTTCCCGGTGGTTTGCGGACTGTCGAGGGACACCACGCGCCACTGACTTCTAGCACCTAAGAAAGGGGTATCGTAGAACCAACAACCGGATAAATGGCCGGCGACGACGACGACGACGGCAACTCATAGCCCTAGATGGGAGAACTGTGGAACTGTGTTTCCCCAAACCGATTGCGTTTTTGTGCGATGCTGTGCGCTGTGAGGAGGTAACGGGTTGCGCAATGCCAAATGGGTTTTTGATGGGCGACAAAAATGTTCCAAGTCATGGATGATTTACTGCCGTGTGCGGTTGTGATACAGCAGTTTGCCATTTAGCTGACTTTAGCCGTTTGGCTGTAGGTAGTTTCTGGAGAAACTGACTAATTGTAGTGAATTGGCAAGATTTAGCATCCTATTAGCACCTAACAATTTAAGGAATTAGGTTGGCGAATATTATCTTACTTACATAAAGCGACAAAGACCATTCATCGATTAGCCAAAAGATTTTCGATGAACCCCTGAATTGTAATGCATTCGATGTGAGTAACCCCTTAAAGAATTCCTCAAAAGATCTTCAGTTGATTCCTGACTGTTTTCATTAGAAAATCTTTGAAAGAATACCTGGTGAAATCCTAGTTTTTTACTGGACTCCTAATCATCATGGATGTTTTCAAGAACTCTTATGAAGGAAAACGCTAGAAATTTTGCTAGAAAGGCGTCCTCAATCTCGTCATGAATCCTTTTAGCATCTTCGTTGAAAAACGCCAAAGCATCACAAAGATAACATCAGAAACCGATGTGTTGCCGGAAATTCATTAGGGTTATTACCAGATAACTGCTTGATGTTATCGTGCAGTTTTGAAGACTTGAGCAGCCAGTACTGGAGCTTTCATCTCCGACCATAGGCTTGCTGTAGGAAAATTAATCATTATCAAACCTTCACAACAGTTCAGTCTCAACTCTTGTGGTTCTTTTTTGCAAGTACGAAAATTTTCTATGCCCTGTGAAGTCGAGAACATTTTCAATCTGAAAAATCCGGTGGGATTCGAACTCAAAATCCTCAGCTTGGTCTTGCTCAATAGCAGCGCGTTTGCCGCTACTGCTATCTGGGTCACATTTAATGAACTCTCATTTATAAAAAAACGTAAAAGATTTGCATACTAACTTGAAACTCAGTCTAGTTTTAAGGCACCGACAAAATAAGTTCTATATGTCAATTAACATAAAGAATGGTCCCCATTTCGAAATTTGATGATCAATCGATCGGGAAAACCCCTTCAAGCACGAGAACAATATGCGTTTGTTGCAAAAAAAATTATGTCTTGGTAGTTTTGATGAAAGTCGTTCAACGGTCTTCTAGCGCCATGGGCAAATTGGCGCTCGCGCCCTAATATCTCAAATGGCACCACAGATCAAAACAGTTCGGCCCCCTCATTGAAATAATAGGGGCCTCGGTACATCGAACAGTAACAATAACGAGTGCATCGAAAAGCACCGGGCCAACCCGGGCGAATCATATCTTGACTGACAGATCTGCGGTTTCAGCACTCTCCGTCTGCGCTGGCATAATGGCAAAGTTGTTGTCGGAAAATTAGACGAGTGGGGCCAAAAGCATAAAGGGCACTATTGTACGCCCCAGAGCCGCGGGACATAGTCCCGGTCGGGGTGGCGTGAATGTTTGTGTTTTCGCCTATTCGCCACCACCGTCGCCGCCACCTCTCGAGAAGATCAATCAAAACATGGATGCTGAGACGATGATGACGACGACGGTGCGGTGAAAGAAACTGGAGATCTTTGAGCTAAATCATCCGGTGTACAATAGGGTGCGTCTTTTATTTCAAAAGTTCTCAAAACCAAAAGTTCATGTCCTATTCTGGACTCAAATTATACTAAGAGTTGGTGCAAGCGACTTGGTGGTGAATTTTTAAGTTAAAAATATGCCATTCGGTGAAATTTACATTCAATTTTGAATCTTTCAGTACCATTCTCTTCTAAGTATGAAAAAACTATAAAACAGTCAAATTATACATAGGGTAGACGCGCCGGTTTTGGCCATCTTGAAGGAAAAACTGTTTTTAAATGTGTGAGATGCTCTATATGAACAATGTTTACGTCAAAAAAGTTTTCAATTTGTTTTGTCAAGGAAATATGGAAACTGGAAGGAATTCACATTGAAAATCGCATTGGCCAATAGGGGCTACCACAATTAGTTTTGGCTTCATTTTTTATTTTGATTCCTATTCATTTCTTCTGAGAGTACTAAATTTGAGAGCACCCTCTCCAAATAAGGTAGGTATATGAGAGCAGCGATTTTATAGAAAACGAGATACTTTTATTATTTTCTGGGAACTTTTCGACGAGTCAATGAACATTGCTCAATTATTTGCTTCATTCATCTACAATCAGCATCATTTTTTCATCACAAAAATAATTCAAATCGTGATAGCTTTTTTTTTTAAGACACGGACACCGTGATGCACAGACTGTAACTTTACACTAGACAACGGACAAGCAGCTCCAGTAGCACAGCCGAGAAACAATCCTGACGAAAAGTTTCAACGGCTGAAGCGGGAATCGAACCCACAGCCTATGATACAATGCGCTTAAATGCCTCACGACATTAACCGCACGGCCACTAGGCCCATGATTTTTTGTTTTTTTTTTTCGATTTTAATGTTTTCACCGGTGCTCCATTTTTAATAATTTTGTCATTATTTTAACATCAGCCCTCCTGCCTGATGGATAAGCAAATCAGATACATTTTTGCGGCGATCTGTGATAGTGAATACGGCGATTACTGCTTGAAATCAACCAAGAACGGATTTTATCAAAGTCTGCAATGTGCGTTTTTTGTGTTGTTTTTTTCGTATTCTATGGCAACTTCCAGAGAATGCAGTAGCTCTTTCAATGATTTCTTAAAAAAAAAATCACCAACAAATATGTCGGATATTTTTTGGAAATTATTCCAATGACATCACCAGAGAATTCTCTGAAAATTTTTACACAAATTCCTCAAGAGATTCTCACGAAAATTCTTAAATTCTTCAGGATTCCACCAGGGATTTCTCCTGATGTTTCTCCGAACAATGTCTATATTTTTTTTTGCAGACACTCATTCAAGGATTTCTTCACGGCTATTTTTCAAGGAATTTGTGTTGAAAAATTCCACCACGAAATAATTCTGAGTTTTTTTTTTTTCTAAAACTCTTCCAAGGATTTCAAGAGTCCTTCAAAGATTTCACCTAGACATAGTTCAGATATTTTCCAGAAATGTCTCTATGGATTCGTTCAGAGATTCCTCCATGAATTCCTTCTACAAAGAACTAAACTAGGAATATCTCATGAGAATCCTGCTGAGATATTTTAAGAATTTGATCATCATTTCTCCAGAAGTTTTTCAGGAATTTCTGAAGGATTTACTCTAGTGACCAGGCATTGCAGAATTCGCTCTCATTTGAGTATGAAGCACGATCAAAGCAAGCAAAGAAAAACATCCCATCTGTTGCGGTCCACGATCGTCATTGTATCGCAAGGTGTAACTAGTCTGATAAATGGAAGCAGTGAGCGAGAGCCCCAAAGAGAGAGCGATGATAAAATCCATTTTTCTCGCTTGTTTACCGTTGGGGACAGGTATTTTTCTTTACTGGCACGATAAACAATCCACGAGCTTCCAATAGCAATAGTGTCCCCCAGGCTTGGAGCATGTTTAGAGGGGTTTTATCATGCACTACTATCCCCCCAATCTGATCAAAGTTGTAGCAGTAGACGATAAACAGTCTCTCATAATGTGCAGCATGTTATGATAGTTACAGAGAGCGATTCGTGAGAGATTCTCTCAATTTTCTCAGGATTCAATCCTTGCTAGTGACATATTGGCAGGAAATAATTTAGAGATATTTTTGAAAACTTCTTTATGTACCTCAGTTTTTTTTGAGGATTTCTTCAAAGATTTCACCAAGAAATAATTCATATATTGTCCACAAAATTCTCCAAGCATACATACAGAAACTTCTCCAGAAATTTCTCCACAGATTCAATGAGGAATAATTCCTAGGATTCCCACATATATTCTTCAAGGGTTCTACCAAGGATTTCTCCAGGAAATCCTTCTGTAATTGCTCCAGGAATTTCTCTAGAGAAATTTCGCCGCCAAATAATTCAGAGATTCGTTCGAAACCTCCAGAAATTCCTCCAAATTTTCCTCCAGAAACTCCTTCCCGCACTCTTCCACAGATTTCTCTAGAGATTCTTGGGAAACTCCTCCAGGGTTTCATCAGCAATTCCTGCAATTTCTCGAGGGATTTCTCCACATAATTTCTTCAAGAAACTCCTTCGATGATTTTTCAAGGAATTGCTCTAAGCAAATATCAGTGATTTTTAGGAGATTTTTTTTTTGAAAACTCCTCCAGGGATTTCAGTAATTCCTTCATAGTCTTCACCTCGACATATTTCAGATATTTTCCCGAAATGTTTCCAAGAATTCATTCGAAATTTCCCTTGGAATTTCTCTAGAATTTTACCAAGGATTCTTCCAAGTTTTACTCCTTCAGTTTGTCCTGGTATTACTTAAGATGAATCTTCCTGGAATTTTTTCAGTGATTTTTCTCAGGAATTTCTTCAAAATCAACTTCAAAGATATCTTGAAGATTTTTTCTAAGATCATTTTGCAAGAAAATAATATATATTTACAAGAACTTCTTCGTGTATTGTAGTAATTCGTTCAATACTTTCTTCAAAGAATTCTCCAAGAAATAATTTAAATATAGCTCACCCAGAATTCGTCCAGCGAATGCTCCAGAAATTCAACTAAAGATTCATCCAGGATTCCTTCCGAAAATTCCCACGGAGATTACTCTGGGGATTCACCAAGGCTTTCTCCAGGAATTCCTTATGCAAATGTCTCCACCACAGTTTTTCTCAAGAAAACGCTTCAGGGATTTCTTATGGAATTTCTGTAGGGAAAATTCGCCACGAAATAATGCAGAGACTGATTCGAAAACTCCTTCAAGGATCTCAGTAATTCTTTCAAAGATTTCACCTAGACATAATTCAAATATTTTCCAGAAATTTTTCAACCTTCTCTGGAAGAACAGAGACTTCTTCCTCCAGAGTTCTTCCAAGGATTTTACTAAGAATTCCATCTGCAATTTCTCCAAGAATTTCTGCAAGAAACATCTAGTAATTCTAGGGACCCAGATAGCCGTAGCGGTAAACGCGCAGCTATTCAGCAAGACCAAGCTGAGGGTCGTGGGTTCGATTCCCACCGATCGAGGATCTTTTCGGGTTGGAAATTTTCTCGACTTCCCAGGGCATAGAGTATTTTCGTACCTGCCACACGATATACACGTGCAAAAATGGTCAATTGGCAAAGAAAGCTCTCAGTTAATAACTGTGGAAGTGCTCATAAGAACGCTAAGCTGAGAAGCAGGCTTTGTCCCAGTTGGGACGTAACGCCAGAAAGAAGAAGATCTAGTAATTCTTGAAAAGATATCCTCAAAGAGTTTTCAAAGGTATTCCTCCACAGATGTTCTTTTAGAAACACCTACTAGGACTTCTCGAAATAATTCTGGCATTTTAGTAATTGCTTCGAAGATTTCACCTGGACAGATACATATCTGAATTCGATTTCCCGAAATTTATTTAAGGTGCCTCAAGTGATTCCTCCTGAAATTCTTTCTGTAATTTGTCTAGGGACTCCACCAGAAATTTGTCCTATGATTTGCTCAGAAATTATTCCAGAAACTCCTTCAGGGAGTTCACATCGATTTTTCTCAGGAACATTTCAACAGGAAGTATGACTCGATGATTTTTCGAAAACTCGTCCAGTGAATGCAAAAAATTTCACCGTGAAATATTTTAGATATTTTTGAAAAGGATACACCTGAAACTTTTCAAGGAATTCTCCAAGGATTCTTCTAAGAAATCTCAAAGGGACTCCCCAGGGTAACTTTTTCATTGATTCTTGTATAGAATTTCTTTAAATGCTTCAGATTTTTTTGAGGGAATTGCTTTAGGAAAAAAATAATTAAGATTTGTTTTGCCGAAAACTCCTGCAGGGATTTCATTAATTCCTGCACATTGACGTTTTCCAGAAATTTCTTCAAAGATACACCCAGAAAATCTTTCAGGAGTTCCTCCGGGAATTCCCTGGAATTTTTCCATAAGCTACTTAATGTATTTATCATGGAATTTCTCTAAGATCATTTCGACAAGGTAAAGATATTTTTGAGAACTTCTACATGGATTTCTGTATTTCTTTCAAGAATTTCTTCAAAGATTTCACCAAGAAAAAATATCAGATAAATTCCAGGAATTCCTCCTCGAATAACTCCGTAGACTCCTCTGAGAATTACCCCTAGGAATTCACTCAGAGTTTCACTAGTAACTCCGCAAGGGACTCCAACAAATTATTTTAGTGATTCCTCCAGAGAACGGTCTTCTTCAGAGTTCCTCAATGGACTTTTTAGGAATTTTTCTACGGCTTACTTCAAATACTCTCCAAGGATTGGACCAGATATACTTTCCGGAATTCCGTGAAAATCTCGTCATAGAGCTCCGCTGCAAACTGTTTGTGGTCTTTGGCCAGTTCTACCAGTGATAACTTTAGTAATTCTACCAATCACCTCAGGAACTTCAACAGAAATTCTCCAGGCAATTTCATTATGGGCTCTTCCAGAAATTACACCTGAGGTTCTTTAAGAAATTCCACCAGCACTAACTCCATTATTTCTGCCAGTAATTGCTTCAGGAATTCCGACAGCAATTTCTGTATGAATTTCGCCAAAAATTCTTTAGAAATTCTGTCATCAACTCTTTCATAAAACTACCAGAGATTTCTTCAGAAATCCCTTAAGGTATTCTTACAGGAAGTCACTCAAGGATTCCTACAGCAATTCAAAAAAGGATTTAACTATCAATTTTACCAAGGAATCCTCCAGAACTTCCACCAGAAATTCCTGCAGTTATTCGACCAGGTATTCCTCTAAAAAGTCATCCAGGGATTCCATAAAATATTTTCCAGGGAATTCGCCAAGGTTTTCTTCAGTAATTCTGTCAAGGTTCGGTTCGGAAATTTTACCTGGGATTACTTCAAGAATTCCGTCAGTGATTTTTTTTAGTTCTTCCCAAATTTTCTAAGGAGTTTCACCAGGGATTCCAACAGAAATGATTCCATGGATTCTTTTGAGAATCCCACCAGGCATCGCTCCAGGAACAGCGCCAGGGCAATCTCCATGAATGCAGCCAAGGATTCCATCAGAGATTTCACCAAAAAAGGGTTCATACATTTTTTTTTTGTTAAGATTTCTCCAGGTAATTAGATTTAGATACCGCTTCTGGTTACCTTCTATGGTCTTTTTCAGAAATTTTACAGGATTTTTTACAACAACTTCTCCACGAATATCTTCAGTAATACTTCCAAGGATATCTTCAAAACGTCTATCTGAATTCCCTTCAGGGATTCCTACATTAATTCTTCAAGAGATTTCTCCAGGCATAGATTCAATCAGGATTTACTTCATAAATTCCTCCAGATTTCCGAGGTTTAATTTAATATTTTTATGGTAATGATGATAGAAAGATGTAGGAGATTTCAAACTTTTTTTAAATTTTGAACCGCCCTAATGAAGATATTACACTTAAGTGATTCTGTCAGGAATGCTTGAAGCTGTTTCTTCTATGATCTTTTAGATGTTTTTTCTTCGATTTCTCTTGGGATTTCTCGAAAAAATCATCCAAAAATTCATACCATGATTCTAGAGGTAAATATCAAGGTGTGTGGATTGTACTCTGTAGCCAGAATGAACCCGTCTAGCTAAATATGCATATCCATGCGAGAAATTTTGGGTCTTTTGTAGCAGAACTTTGTACAGGAACCCTAAGATAAATCGACGACGGGAAACCCTGAAGATCCTTAGGAAAACAAATTGTTGGACTGATTGAGGCACCATTTCTTTAGCAGGGCAAATGAAAAGCTGGTTTGCCGCATGTTACAATACTAAAAAGACACTTAATTGAGTATTTTAAATATAAAACATAAAATAAAACTCTTACAAATACTGCAATTGCTACACAAAGATTTAGTTAAATTCTCTGCGTCCGTTCTGTCTCTTGTTTTCACTGACTTTGTTGGTTGACGGAACGGGAATGATAGAGAAACATGAAACAAATACAAACGCAAATAACTCCGACACTGCTCAGGGGTTCTCAAGCTACATTCTCACGTAACAAGTTTCTAGAGGAATTCTTCAATCAATCTTTAGGCAAATATAGCAAGGCTTTATGCAGTCATTGTTGAAAAATATCTTTGTGCAATACGGATCAAAATGTTCAGATAAAATAATAAATAAATTGCAAGAGGAATGCTTGGCAGTATCTCTGGAGATTATATATTCTGGAGATAAAATTGTTGAAATTCCCGGAGCAATTGCTGAAGGAATTCGCGGTGAATCCATCAAGGATTTCCTGTAGAGCTGTTTAGTTTGTATCATCATATAATCAATCGTAAGGTCGAATGGGTAACAAAAGGTCAGGAAAATTTGCATATCCTAGAAGCCACCAAATGAATTTTCAGGTCGAATGGATTGCTTGAGTTGCCTGGAAAGAACAGCTTTTGAATCAATGAAACACTGATGAATGTTTTAGCCATTCGAAATGACCGAGTGTTATTTCGGCCTAATGACCCTTTCGGCCTAACGGCACTCAGCCTAATCGTCTAAGGCCTAAATACATTCGGCCTAACAACCTACACCTTTTTGCTAAAATTGCATTCACTTCATGCGCAAATTAGTCAATTTTTCGAAACAATGATTTCAATGGTTAAAGATGACACTACCAATGATTCATATCGTACATAAGATCTACAAATAATATGAGCAGGGACAATGCGATTCTCATTCAAAATGGCATCGTTGAAAACGATTTTTTGTCAAAACTTTTATAAGTACAATGTTCAATTAGGCAACATCAACGAATTACTGTTAAGAATGTAGAATTGACTTAGGAAATTTCATACCTTTAGGTGGAATCCACGGTTCGAGGTGCTTCTAATTTTAAAATTACTCAAAAAGTAAATAACTTGTAATCGTTTGGCCTGCATATTTGGCTTTAGGGGCCATGATTTAAGTAAGTGACGACATTTTCAATATTGCCGAATGTTGTTTACATAGGTGATCAATGTTACCCCATATCAGCTTAATACAAAAGTCGCCTTAAACATTTTTTGAAACATACATAAACCTTTCAAAAAACAAAATACAGTATATTTTCTCGAGCTATGGGTGGCAGAACTTGTCGCAAAATAAAAAAAAACTTACAACATTTGCATTTTCAAAAGAAATATTAAAACCTGATCAATATTACGCTGGATTACGGGACCCAGTGAATTCAAAAATACTAATTATTTTGCTTTTTGACTTAATACCACACTCCTACATTGTTACTCAGATTCTGGGTGAGTAGTTTTCCGTGTATCTTCCAGAAACATCAGATTGGAACACCCCAGTGTCAAAAAGCAAAACACCTGTGGGTTTTTGTCGTCCAAATGAACATCAAAGATGATCAAATGTGTCGAAGTTGACATTTCAATGCATTTCTGAAAATTAAAGTTTAATTATGAATTCGCTGATATTTAAGAAGTAAGTGGACAAAGTAGTTTCAAGTATGGGACTGACCATAAACTACATAAGAGTTTATGGGGGGAGGGGCTGTTTGAAATTTCTTACGCACCATACAAATTGTTTTAAATTGTTATAAATAAATCTTCAGGGCTCCAAAATTCTCCAGAATTGTCTCACGTAATTAATGAAGCCAGTACATATTCTATCGTATTATTAAATAAATTTACCATGCTAAGTTTGTATTAAAATAAATTAAAATTATTGCTGAGATCTTCATAAAAGATTATGAAATGAAAATAAACCTAAATTTCAATGTTTAGCTGACAAAAATTGAAAATTATTGTATAAATTAAAAAAAAAAACTAAGTCAAAATGATTTTAAACTATATATAGGTGATCTTTTATTACATGAAAACTCTTAATCTTAACGTTTAAGCCTCAAACTTTTAGGTTTCTATCTTATTTAATTTGAATCCAGAAGAGCAAAATTTAAAAAAAAAACTCTCTTAAAATAAGCCGCACCCTAGTGTGCACTTTGAGAAAAAGATGGTGGGTGATGGGGCGGTTTCGAAGGGGTTGTTTAGGAGGCAAATCGATTGCTGCCCCGCCACAATGGGCATCGAAGCAGCAACATTGAATGGGTATCGTTTGATTGGCGGTGATGTTTTTGAATGTGGCGAATAGAAATATTTAGATGAATCACACTGCCGCAATACTTGAATCATCTTAAAGGTAGGATGATGATGGGAATCCGTAATCGGTTTCAATGGCTCTGAGTTGGGCATTAATAGCTATTTGGGAAAGCACCGATTCTGATAGACCACCCCGGTAGCGAACTGCAGTTGGGTTTCACCGACGATTAGAGGCAAATTGGAAGGAAGCTTGAGGGGCGTTAACTTGTGCGGAAAGAGCAACAGGCTGGAAATTCCTTCGGGGCAGTGTCGTAGGGCGGCGTCTGGGCAGGAGAATTTAATTATCTCGGAAATGCGATCCGAAACCCGATTTTGCTATACGAGCTCGAACGGACGCTGAAAGTTGGAAGCCATTGACTGATGATGGTTCTTTGGCCTGTGGCCTTCGAGGAGGTGTACGCTGCGGCCAATATCTCCTAGCGGGCGTCTCCAGCTGTGGAAATTAATAAATTTACTCATTTCGTTCAACGCTAATTCGAACAAAGTTATCTGAAATTAAAACTGACAGCAGCGTTGCGGTTCATTTCGGACCGGTATCGGTCTTGATCCGGTTGTGGCGCGCGGCTCTAATTGTTGACTCTATCTAATCATTCATAATTGAAATGCCGTCTTTCGACGTGGCGTATAACCTTCGATTGCTAGCTAATGCGTTCCGATTCAGTGCTCTCGCAGTACATGCCATGCCGATGACAGATTTATCTGAGGTGAGTAATGCACTTCCAGTGTCGGATATACGGAGTGATTAACTTTGGACTCGATGATCTAATAGTTGGTTCATAATTACCATTGGTGTACGAGCAGAGGGGTTTCGCTTACTTTAGTAACTACATCCAAAAAGTTTTAGAAATTTCTCCATAAATTCCATTGACATATTAATTCTGAAAGTCGTTGGTTGAAAACAATCATCCGAAAGTATGATTGCATTTTGTATGGTATATATTAAGTATAGATATGACCATCAGGGTAATTCATAATTTAAAAAAAGTATGAAGATCCATGGCCCATAAAGGTGGCTTAAAGACGATGTATACGGAAATTACTATGGTAAAATTTTGAAATATGTTCCAAACACGCACGTTAGTACTGGAATGTAATGACGAATCTATCATCTCACATCAGAAAACTGATCCGAAAGTCGTAGGAAAATCTAATTGAAATGGGCGGATTTTGCACTCACTCATTTAATTCACCTTGTCAATCATCTTCCTAGCCCTAGTCACCAATCGTGCTTATGAAACACCTTTCTCAATTATGTGCAGAACAAATCTGGTTCGAGCTTAATTACCCGTCCGAGGTTACCTTCACCATTGCCACCTTCCGCAAAACCTATCATTAGAGTCAGTTACTACCGACAACACACCGTTTCTTTCGATAGGCCAAAACGTTCCCAATCCAGTCTCTCCGTCGGCTAAGGGTATACGATATGCACTTTTCTCTCGTCGATACAAAACGATACAGGGCACCGTAATTGAATAAACGAAACGAAATATGGAAATGTTCTGTGGAAATCGATAAGTCTGAAATGGCACAGATTTTTTCGAAACCAATTGTTTTTTAGTATTTTGTACTATTTTTAGCTCATAAGAATGAAATAAATTCATGAAAAACATACTCATTGTACATTGTATGACTTACGATATCACCTAAACTTCCCTATTGGTTCCCTATAGCTTGAATCGAATCAGAACCAAACCTATACAATTTCAACATTATCTTGTCTTACTCGTTGTTTATGGAGAACGTAGGCTTTTTGGAACACAGGGTTGGCCTTTTGTCAAAGTCTAGAGTAATGTGGGGTAAAAATTCAAGTGGTGCAAGAGTTTGTTTTTATAATATCTAACTCAATTCAAAACTTATGTTCTAAATGTCATGGTGGTTCGAATACTATTTAAGAAAGACACTTTTACTCCAAATATTACAGAAATCAATTGAGATTTGGAAAAGTTATGGTTCTTTGTTTTTTAATATGTGAAATTTGTAATTTTCGGTCAAACTTTCAATCATTTTTTATGTAATGGCAATTCTAGGCCTATCATAAGGATGCTTTGAGGTGTATTAGTTTTTCAATAAATGTTTGGAAACCAATGTTGGTCCATAGTGGGGCAAAAGTTCGAATCAGCGGCAGTAGCGTAGCTACGGTGGTGCGGACGGTGCTGTCCGCACCAGCCCCGGGTTCTTAGAGGTCCCATTTATCATAGCAGAGTGATTCCAAGCAACAGCACCAAAATTTGGTAAATTTTTTAATTCATTTTTTTCTATTGAGCTGAACTTTGCACAGTTTTCCAGTTCCATCTAAATCGTCATTTTCCGATATCAAATCTTCAAGTTGAGTCACGACTAACTTTTCAAAAGGGTGTATGTGAAAATGGTTCAAAAATATTCAAAAAGCTGCACAGCAAAAACGGTTCGTTCGATTGTTAGATAACTAAAGAAACAAAGTTAGACAACTAAATAAAGATTCCAAAAAAATACACACAGTAAAATTTTTTTTTTGCATTAAAAAACATAATATTTGACACAAAAACTCAAATATCTCAAAACCCTATAGTAATACCAACGTAATTTTTTGAGGAAAAACGGTCCATTATATTAGCTATCTACCATAAAAATTTGGTGATGGTAAACCAATAAACAAAAAAGTTATGACATTTCAAACATGTCACAATTTTCACATTTAATAGAATTTTTTTTTTTCGGTGTAAATTATTACGGAAACCGCAGTTTGTTGCTGATTTTATTGTTAAGGGCCTTGCGTGAATTAAACAAGTCGTTTTCATGTATTCATTAGTATTATGTATATTATATGTATAAATATTATGTATATGTATAAATATTATATGTATATGTATATATGTATAAATTAAAATGAATTAACAGATTACACGAAAATAATTTTTACCAGGATATTTTTTTTAGAGTATGATCGATGAGTTTCTAAATGTTATATATAAACTTTAAAAGTTTTGGATTTGGGTATGCGTTATGAGATCATGAAAACATTTTATTAATACTTATTTATTTATTTATTGTTATTCATTTTTTTTACAATATCGAACACTTTTGCATCATTATCAGTACGGTTCGAGTATAGTTTTGCTTTAATTTTATTTTCTGACAATGGAATGAAACAGTGAAATTTTTGGGTTCCTTGGATCGTTTTCGCGTTATTATATTGCTCGCTGAGCTCTGATGCCGTTAATTCGTACTCTTCAGTAGTAGTAAAACAAAATGATAATTTTGTTAAATCTTCTTCTTTTCTGCGATTCGCCCAATCAAATAGTTCTTTTGCAGTTTTAATTGGATGCTCACGTTCTTTGGCTAAACTTGCTCCAATAGCATCACAAGGACCTTTGCCATGTGACGTAGCAAAGAAATGCCATTCTGCATCAATTCCGTACTTTGATTTAAATTGACATAGGCTCGAAAAATTCTTACGGTTTTTGTACTGCGATGCTGCTCCATCAGACATGAGATATATCTTTCTGATTTCTTTATCCTTATCAACGCGTAAAAAGTTAATCATTTTGGCAATGAACAAATTTACAGATACTGAGTCGTGTCTTAAATCTTCGGAAATTACAATAAAACTAAAATGTTCAATTTGCGTACTTCCATTGAAATAAATAACGAATGGATGAATTGTAGCTTGTTGGACGTTCCAGTGATGGGACTGCACTTCATCTTGCAATACAAAGCTATAGTTTTCAGAAAAATCACAAATGACTAAAAATTCACCATCTTGTAATGTATTTTTCGTATTTTTAAAAAAGCGGGATTGCTCTGTTTTAATAAAGTCGTGAGGAATTAAACTTTCTAATTTCAAGCAAAAAAATGACACAAACTCATCTACAGGTTTTACAATAGTTTCTAGGTCGCACCTATCCGTGGTCACCCATTGCTCAAATGATAACTGATCAATATAATTTTCTTCAAACTCAGCGAATAAAGTATTTTCCAATGATGAAGAATCTGGACAATCCGAACAAGATCGTAGATAGCAATTTGATGTTGTATTTTCACACAAAAGACTACCAGTTAACATTTTAATATCCTTTGATAAATTGATTCTTTTCAAACTATGTAAGATTAGGTTAATATTTTCATGTGTTGTGCACACACAAACATTATGTGTTCCTGAATTGGATAGAAGCTTGCATTGCCTTGGACGAAGGCTTGCAAATGAGGAAAAACCTACCTTAATATTTTCGTTAATTTCCTTGAAGCGTGTATACGCTTCTTTCAAAGTAGTCATCATTAATCGTTTTTGGATTGCTTGACGCTTTCCATCTTTTTTACAGATACATAATCTTTTTGGCCAGGCATAGCTCTACTTACTTCATCGTCTTCAAAATATTGAATTATTTTTTCTTTTGTCTCATCTGTTAATGAAGTACTCGACCTAGCATTTTTGGTTGCAAGACAGTTATTTTTGAATTGTTTTGCCTCTTTTGTTGTATTTCTATTGGTTTTGAACTCATCAATGGCGTCTTGAATAGACCACGAGCTTGGCAGCATCGACAAAATCAATAATTTTTCTTTCCTTGTCGTGGCTAGATTCGAGAACCTTTCCTTCATATTCATAATTACCTCATCGTAGTCTGTATTTTCCACATCCTCAGGTCCTAATTTGAAGAGGTTTCTTCGTACAGCTTCGTTGATTTCACGGTATTTTTTCTCGGGATAATTGACGTAACCCATCTTCGTCCATTTAATCGGAGTCACTTTTATTCCAGCTATCCCTTCGTTGAAGCGTTCGATGTTGACCTTCTGGATGCACTCATCTTCTGATTGATTTGTTGAAACAGATGTCGCTGATGGTACCGTGGCAAGACTATCTGCACTTGGTACTTCTGGTAACTCCTCAGTTGTTGTCGGTGCATCTAGTAATTTCTCAGTTGTTGTTGTTTTCGAACTTCCTGCAACCTGATCCACCGATGATGTACAGATTGCCCGTTTGTCAACGTTTAAACGGCAGGACGTACAAATGCGTAAATTTGTATTCAATGTAGACATTGGAGCATAACCAGCCGCTTTCAGTTTATCTATGGTGCTTTCGTTGAGATTTCGTAGCTCTTTCGAACACTTTTTTTCTGCAAACGGCCTGCAACAGTTGAGAAAGCGACTACTCATGTTGCTCGTTAGATTTTAATAAACAAAATCACTTTTAAGTTTTTACTGACTAGTTTGGTGTCGTTTGCTTGACTGAAGAAAAATTTTACAATTAAATCTTTTATAACCATAGTGGTAGTATATTTTTAGCTTTTTCGTGAGTATGTTCATGGTATGTACCTATCATGTTTTTGATGTTGTTGAAGTTACTCGCTTTCTCCCAAATATGATTAACAAAGTCTATTCTCTACCAAGGCGGGTCTATACCCAGGTGTAATCAGATTTTAACTTTGTGGAGAAAACCAGCGCCGAGAAAACCGACCTGCTTTACGTATACTAGATCACCTGGGTATAGACCCGCCTTGTTCTCTACGAGGTAAACTTCAGCAAATTCAGCAACAAACTGCGGTCCTAAAAAAATTAACAATGAAAAAAAATATTTTTTTCACTAAGTGTCAAATTTGTGAAATATTTGAAATGTCATAACTTTTTTGTTTATTGGCTTACCATCACCAAATTTTTATGGTAGATAGCTAATATAATGGACCGTTTTCCCTCAAAAAATTACGTTGGTATTCCGATAGGGGTTTGAGATATTTGAGTTTTTGTGACAAAAATGATGTTTTTTAATGCAAAAATTTTTTTTTTTTTTACTGTGTGTATTTTTTTTTTTGAATCTTTATTTAGTTGTCTAACTTTGTTTCTTTAGTTGTCTAACAATCGAACGAACCGTTTTTGCTGTGCAGCTTTTTGAATATTTTTGAACCATTTTCACATACACCCTTTTGAAAAGTTAGTCGTGACTCAACTTGAAGATTTGATATCGGAAAATGACGATTTAGATGGAACTGAAATACTGTGCAAAGTTTCAGATATTTTTGAAATGGTCGATCAGAATCGACTTGCATGCTTCCGTGGAATCCCTCAGCATTGAAAAGTGTTATTTGTTTGATTAATTATAATTCGTGGTTTACGGCTAACCAGCCGAGTGGAAGTTTCTTAACTAAACATTACATATATTTTGGAATTGGATTAAATGGACAAATTTCAAATCAATTTGTCCATTTAATCCAATTGCAAAATATATGTAATGTTTAGTTTTTCGGTATTTATTAGAAATTGAGTTTTTGAAGAACTGAAATGTTTTGGGGCAAGGAAAATCAGTTTTTGAAGGGCCCTGAATTGGTCAAGGGCCCTATATTATCTAGTATATTGATTCCAACGCTTTAGAACAGTACTTTTGAAAAGAACATTGTTGTTTTGATTTCACAAATATATTGTTCTGTTGATCATCGAATATCAGGGATTCCTCTATTATTTGAGCCTGTGTAAGCCAGGAACTGGTGTGGAAACAATTCATTACGAGCTATATCCCGAACTAAGCCGAAATTAATATTTTTATACATATTAATATTTTTATACAATATTAATCTATCTGAAGTCTCTTTTTCCCTTTTTCACATTCCATGTTAATGTTGTTAAATTTTGAGGCTTCAGCGATTACTCCATAGGTTCATAGATTTTCATCTTCAGGAATTCTTCTAGAGATGCATTCCGAGCTATCTTCAGCAATTCGAACAAAGACTTCTCTAGGAATCCCCCAAGAACTTTAATATAGTTTTCTTTAGCAATTCTCATAAGAATTCGTCTTGAAATTTTTAAATGATTTCTTAACATTTGCTAAGAGGAATTTCTTCAAAACTTGCCCCAGAAAATCCTTCAGCAGTCCAACAACGGAATTTCAAAATTCTTTCAGAAATTCTTGTAACGATTATACCTCCAACCGATTTCAGAACCAATCCTTTAAGAATTTCTACACTTATTATCCCACGAATTGCTTCAAAAATTCTTCCACAAAATCTTTAAGGCAACAGTTCAAGTTATAGAATATCTCGCGGAAATATTTGCAAATTGTCTGAAATCCCATTATAACTTAGTTTTGTGAAAAACTGATGTTTTTGAATATATTACAACCAACCTTGTTTTGGGTATTTTTTTGTTGAAAATTCAGAGTGGATTTTTCTGCAACCATGAGTTAATGTCATAAAAGTATCGATATTTTGCATTTCATCCAGCGAACTTTTGCCCCACACTAGATTCGAACTCTTGCTCACTGGTGGGCCAATAGTTCGTTTAAGACAATCATTTTCAAAACCGTTATGGCTGAAAATGTGTAAACATCTTGATACAAGTTTGTTCAGCAAAACTGTAGCCTATACAGGGTGTTAAATAAATTAGAATACACTTTTCATCGTTGTGTAGGTGAGCATTCTGTGCATTGGTATTGGTGTCAGCGTATGCCTCGTATATAGGCTAACCGACGCGCATGATATCGACAAGCTGTCATTTGTTGTTTGTTTACCGCGCACGATGAAAGAGTACCGCGACGTCGTAGTAAAGTTGTTTGTGAGAGATGAACGACCCAGAGACATATTCCGGCGGTTGGAATCCCACGGGGTGGAGAGGAATTTCATTTTTAGCACAATCCGTCGGTAACGGGAGACAGGCTCGGCTTAAGACCATGTATGATCCTGGCGGCCGCGTTCGACGCGGACGTCAGCAGCCATCAAGGTGGTGAGGAAGCGGGTTCGCCGAACCGCTCGATCCGGAAGATGCTGATGATCTGGATGTGTCGATCGGGACTGCTAACACCATCATAACGAAGGCCATCATAACCGTAAAAGAAACGCAAGGTTCACAAAAGAGGCTGGACATAGCAAAACTGATACTTCCGCGGCACGCTGGTCAGGAGTTTGTGTTTTCTGGTGAGAAACTCTTTGTGTTGCAACAGCCGCACAATGTCCAAAATGATCGACTGTGGGCGCCGTCTTCTGCTGTAGCGGAGCAGGATGTTTCGCATAATGGACATTTGACGGAAAGAGAATTCTCTATGCCATTTTTAAATGCTACCCGTCCTTGCATAAAACATCCATTACGCCAAATGCCGTTAGGCAATACTACTATCTCATATGAAACATCCTGATGCCAACTGGATCAAACCCGTTCCGTTTGTTTCCTTTTCAGTTTCCTATTAATTTTTCTATGTATATATCCATTAGTTCTTCCTGAAAATTTTCCATATACTGTTGCAATTTTCTTCATTTGAGATTTTCAGAATTTCACTAAGAACACTTTCAAGAATGTTTCTAGGTAGGTATTCACTAAGAAATAACGCAGTTTGCCAAGTATTTGTAAAATTATTCTCGAGGATTTGCTGAAGATAACGGTTCTTACTTTTTCCTAGGATATTGTGAATCCTGTTTTTCTTAGAAAATCATTGGAGTAGTTTTTGGAGGGTTCTCACTATAATTTCTGAAAAAAAAACTTATAATTACATGTGCTTCAAACAGGAATACCTTGAGTAGTATTTTTTTAAGTGTTTCAATCAATTGGAGGAACATCTGAGGTTTACTGAGAAAACTCTACAAGAAATCAGATTTATAACCTTCAGGAATTCCTAACACATTCTTAAGGGGAATCTATTGAATAACTCTTTTCAGTATACAGGCAGAATGTATGGATCCATCAATAAAAAAACGCTGGGATTTTTCTCCTAGAAATAACCTTAGTCTATCTATCTTCTATATACAGTCAACTCTTCGTAACTCGATATTGAAGGGACCATCGAGTTAGCGAGGTATCGCGGTATAGAACACAAAACCAGTGCAAACATGATCCAAAGGACCATCGTGGTAGCCATGAAAACCAACTTTTATTAAAGTTCTCTAATTCCATATCCAGATACTGAATATCGAGTAAAGGAGAGTTGAGTGTAAGTAGAAATGAAATGTGTTTGTATGTCACGAATTGTCATTCTCCGCTCTCTTTGCCAAGGACTCTAACGTGTAGAAATGCTGAAAAAGTTTAAGAAATACGGTCGCCGGGGGTGACATTAGTCCAAAGCATAATCTGAAATATTAAAAAAAAAAGTTTTCTAGACGAAGTAGTTTATTTTTAATAAACCATTGAAAAAAGCTTCAAAATAAGGCCTTGTTGAATAGTCACTTTTGAAGTTTCATAGAAAATCTCACCTTCAAAGCTTTTCCAAGATAAATTCCGTACACTTTTTTTCAGTTCTTCTTCTTCCTGGCATTAACGTCCTCACTGGGACAGAGCCTGCTTCTCAGCTTAGTGTTCTTATGAGCACTTCCACAGGTATTAACTGAGAGCTTTCTTTGCCACTGTTGCCATTTTCGCATTCGTATAGCGTGTGGCAGGTTCATGATATACTCTATGCCCAGGGAAGTCAAGCAAATTTCCATTGCTAAAAGATCCTGGACCCAGACACCTTCAGCATGGCTTTGCTTTGAAGGCGCGGACTCTAACCACTCGGCTAAGGAAGGCCCCTTTTTTCAGTGTAGGTTTTGAATTAATTCACGGATCACTGAAACGTTCCACTTAAATGACAGCTGAAACTCTTCACTCTATCTCGCGGTACAACATGTTTCCATTCTTGTATTTTTTACTTAAATGGCGTTGAATCAAGTGGAATTATGCAAACACATTTTGTTCGAGCGTCAGTTAAGTCGGAATTTATCAGTACGCGACCAAACGGCCACCGCGGACGTATCTGAGGATACCATACGGAACCTGATAGCGGTTGTACCTCACAAACTTCGAAAATTTTACAGAAAGAAGGATGGACATCCTAATCAATTGTTTCTTATGTAGGTATAACTCTATTATTCCGAAATAAATCATTGTTTTTGTTGAATCATTTTTTTTTTTTCGATGTCCGTAATTTAACGTGGACAGGCATTAGGTGGATGGATACTATTTTGAAATCACCTATTCATTCGTTATATCAATTATTATTGGAAATCTCCAGAAAATTTGAGCAGAAGACGATTTTTCTATTTGATCATCTTCAGAGTCTGCTTTTCAGCTTAGTGTTCAATGAACATTTCCACAGCTGGAAGCTCTCTTTGTCAAAGTTGCCAAAAGCTTAGTCCTGTTTAGTTTAGGAAATTACTACGGTTCGGATAGCTTAGAACAATCCTCAGCCTAAAAGAATAGCAGCTATCAATTTTTGCAGACTCATGTAAAATGGCACAATACAAGTGGCCCTAGTTTATGAGCCTTACTTTCGTAAGGGGAACTTCTGCATATCCAAATACCACAGTAGATCAAGTATTTGTTACATTCAGCAAACTTGAAATGGCAAAATCAAGTGCCATGCCTCTTGCATGCCTGCTCTTTAATAAAGCAATAAAATGGTTGCTAAATGTATTTCTTAAATAACTACCAGAAATGTGTCTGCTGTCACAAATGATGTTTTGGAAGGATTAATTTACCACATAGTCCACCATCCCCATGATGACTTTAAACGAGTTGTCGTACAAAACAAAACAAAGCAAAATAAAAATCCCTCCGCTGATTGTGGGCAGTGATTGCAATGCTCATCACATCATCTGAGGCAGCTCAGATAATTATTTGAGAGGCTCCAGTCTGATAAAATACTTAAGTACTAAAAAATCAATCATGAATCAGTTGACGATGTGTCATGTGTCAGATAATGAATCTCTATCTAAGTATCGCTACATCTTCTTGGAGAACTTGAAGAGTTGTTGGTGTCGCTCTAGGTGTCGCCAATATGGCCTTCCTGTTACCCCGAATAAAACATATATTGTTCTTTTTACGGAAAGACGAAATCGCGAAGGGATTCGACCTTTAAGGCTCTTTGGTATTGAGATTGATGTGACTATGGTAAAGTATGCGCAGTCAATCGTAGTTCTACACACATTTCGTTGTTTCCACTTTTGATGAATTGGGATAAAATTGCCCTTGCTCCAAGTGATCTAACAATTGCTTGTCACTTTCCTTACTTGACATTTATAACACAATTCCGTTCACGCAAAGAATGGACGTTTGGCTATTTGGAAAGAAGTGTATCAAACAATATAATATGTTACACTGATGGCCCCCTTCTTGAAAGAAGAGTTGGTGCTGGTGTATATTCTCATGAGCCAAGGCTATATCAGTTTTACTCACTTGGTAGACACTGCACTGTTTGTCAGGCAGAAATATGTCATCCTATGTGTGGTGTACAATCAGCACTTCAACTGCAAGTAAAGAGCAAGGTAAATAACTTATGTTTAGATAGTCAGGCTGCTGAAGAAGCTCTTGCTTCGGCTTACTCAAGGTCGAGGCTAGTTATCGCATGTAGAACTCAGAAAACTCAGGAACTGAATTCAGTCAAATCTGTAAACTTTGTATGGGTACCTTGTAATTCTTCCATCACTGGAAATTATTTGGCTGATGAGCTAGCTCGCAATGGAGCATAGCATGACTTCAATGATTCTGAGCCAACTATTCCAATTTCGAAGTGCTTGGTGAAGCTTCAGATCAATTGTTGGGCGGCATCTCATCACAACCAATATTGGAATATTTTGAAGTCGTGTCGTCAAACAAAGTTGTACATTTCTGAGCCATTCGAGAAATCGCATACCCTTGCCGTCGACCGACTGTTGACTGACTTACTGTGTCACTGCGCTCACTACGGGGGCTGTAATTACTAGTTTCACGCGTAACCGTCGTCCCCCCAGACACGACGGACGTCGATATGCGCAAAGCGTGGATAACACGTGATGGTGCAAAAATTATTTATATCGCTGTCTAATGTCGGATGCACCATATGCAAACATATCTGCTGAATATATGTTTACCGATGTGTTTATCTATGCTCTCTCTCTCTCTCGCTTGAATTTCCATCTGCGTTGTATCTTTCCAATCAGCCATCGCGCGCCGAGACGGGGTTGATATTCAAATTAGTTGCAGCAGCACCAGCTATCGGAAAGCTTTATCTCGCCTTCTAATGTTTTTTTCACACTGCGGCTGGAAAACTGGTAGAGGAAAGCTCGAGGCGACATCCCCCGAACGATTTTTCAAATGTTGATAAATTTGTTCGCTAAATTGCATCAGTTGCGTTGTAACAACCCGGCAGCCGAAGCGTCTCGTCTTTATGGGAGATGAGATAAGCATGAGAGTTGCTTGAAATTTTGTTTAATGATAATTTAAGCTCAATTTGCATAGGTGCAAAATTGGATTTTTATGGTAAATAGATTTATTATCTCATTGAAATCAGGGTACTATTGTAGTATTGGAGACTTACGTCAAAAAATTGTCATTTATGACTTCAATGTAAAACATCGCTCGTGGAATAAAGTTAGGTAATTCCAACGGCAAAATTTTAATTGATGAGAGCTCTTTATAATATTTCTCAATCTAATGCTCTGACAGCTTTACTTATTTCCCCTCTTCTAGAAACTCTCGAAACATTAACAAATTCCATTGTTGAAGAAATGGGCATTGCAATAAATCAATGGTGAATTCTCGACTATACCGTTACGACTTTTTGGGCCAAGTCGTATTTATGATTTGCCTATTAAATTTTTCGATCAAATGCTTATTATTTCAAATAAATTGCAAATATGATACGAGTCAGTAACGCATTTTCCCAATTCTTACTTAAAGGGACGCATGAGTGCATCCTGTGCATATGGTTTCTGAAGACATCGGGCCGCCGGCGTCCGAGGGTCAAGATGCCACATCGCGGCTGGACACCATCCAGCGAAATGAATACATATTCATAAACTTTCCTTGAGTCTTCGCTTGGAGTGGGACACTGACAGTTGGTCTTTATTCTGCTGTGGCTTCCATGCTGGGTCGCCGCGGTTGATATCTTTCAGTGCTACACAGCAAAAATTTGTAAAATCACGTCATTAAAGCTGATCAAGAGGTATCAAGAGGTAAGACTCTCACACGATGGACAAAGGATCAAATCCCGGTCAGATTGTCAAATTTTTTGCTACTTTCTAAAACTGATTCTATTGATGGACAAATCCTCATTTTCATAGCTCGCTCACAATTTCAATACGTTCAATAGAATTCTACCCTATTACCCCATAATCCATTACCCCGAATGCCAATTACTCTTCTGTACCATTACCCGAATTCTATTAACCCGGGATAATGTCAAGCGGGGTAATCGCGCATTCGAGCTAATAGCATTCGGGGTTATGGTACATTCGGGAAAATGGAATTCTTAACCATGGTATTCGGGTTAATAATAGCGTAACGCGTATAAAATTTGGCACCCTTCATTTGATTTTGCTGTAAATGACCAAATTATATACGCGTAACGGTCTGTCCAAAATACTTTGATCACCCTATTTAATGCCAAATTTTCGACAAAACTGCTGTGCAGCTAAAATGACGTAATTACAATTACAATTTATTTTTTGCTGTGCGTGGATCCCAACGGCCAAGCCAGGTATGTGCAAGTGGCGCGACTACAAAAATTTCAATAAATCTTAAAAGACCCATACATTACGGAGGAAATGGTACCCTCGAGGGACTTTGCCGGCTCTGAAAAATTGCGGTGAGATATGATAGCGGGAAAATGTGAAATCAGAGCATGACGACGCTTGCTTGCGATATGGTCGGGCGAGGTCGCGGATGTTCGGATGATGATGAACTCTGCAACCAACTGGTGAAGGTGTCAAGGATCGGATAAGATAGGCTTCATGACAGGCTGTAATTTGGAATGGCATTTTCATGATACAATGTTGGAATTACTTCGTCCGACGAATCGTCGAATGGAAATTGTTTTGCAATGGATCATCACCATAGCAGATGATGTCCTCTTGATTTCTCACGATCAATAGTTTTGATTCACGTTGAATCATGTATGGTCTCAAGGTGTCCCGTTAGACCATAATTATAGAAAGAATGTCCTTCAACTCCAATTGTGGACGATCGCAAAACAAAACTTGACACTTACCGTCATTATTGCTATAAATCTTCCAAGCACATTATGTATGAATTATCCCACAAGCCGCACTGCATGCTTGATTAGTGTTTTTTTGTATTTGTACTCTTTCCATCGTACTTCACGATTAGTCCCTTTTATCATATTATTCCAGGGCCTTCCTTAGCCGAGTGGTTAGAGTCCGCGGCTACAAAGCAAAGCCATACTGAAGGTGTCTGGGTTCGATTCTCGGTCAGTCCAGGATGTTTTCGTAATGGAAATTTCCTTGACTTCCATGAGCATAGAGTAGCATCGTACTTGCCACACTCTATATACGAATGCGCAAATAACTACTTTGGCAAAGGAAGCTCTTAGTTAACAATTGTAGAAGTACTCATTAGAACATTAAGCTGAGAAGCAGGATCTGTCCCAGTGGGGACGTAATGCCAAAAAGCAGAAGATTTTATTATTCCACACTCAGGCCCGGATTTGGGGGGGTGCCGAGGGGGCAAATGCCCCGGGCCCCCCGATTAAGGGGGCCCCCCGAGGAACAAAAAATTAAGAACAAAAACATTTTGAAATACCTTTCAATATTTTCTCTTTGAACATATAACTAAAACGTTTCAGCCAACTTTCCAATAATCAAATAAATTGTTTTTCTTCGCCTAATATCTGAATCTCACAGTATGATTTGATTAATAAATATACTACAAAAAAATATGAATGTTAAGCCAACATCTTCAAAATTCTTCTCTAATTAGTTTAAAAAAATATTAGAATTTAAAACGCTCTCAATGTTTTTGCATGATCCTAAAAAATTACTTGAAGTGTAAAAGAAATTCTTTTGTGACGCAGTAGTCAGTGTTTTAAAATATCTATTCTATTTTGTATGCCATAGTTGATGAAGTTTTCTTTGAATTCAGTATAAGCTTAGCTTTGCTTCAGTAATGGCTTAGCTTTGAATATAATTCATAGAATATACATACGATGCTCATACAAAATGTTAAAGTTTAGGGAACTGTTTAACAGCTTCTAACGAATCGACTGACCTGAAATTTGAATTACATCTCATAAATAACTTGAAATTTGATTCATGTAAAATTGATCAAATTCTATTCAAGAGTTTGGAAGATATTAAAATGAATACTATCTTGAAAAAAAAATGCCAGAAAATTTAAATTGGAATGTTTTTGATTTGATTTGATGTTTAGAAGTAGGCATGGTTTTGCAATTTTTTCACTTAGATGAAATGCAAAACTTTGTAGAAGATTATACCTATCGTAAATTGATTGTTTCCAAAATATTTAAGTATCAAAATATGGAATTTTTATGGCAAAATGTTTAAAAATTTAAAATCTTAGACGCTTTTGCATACAATTTGATGATTCATTCCCAGCTCTAATTTGAATTTAATTCCAACATGCAGTTCAAACTTCAGCTCAATCGGTTTGCTACGAGCAGAGGTCTCCAAACTTGAACATTTTGTATGAAAATCAGCCTAAAGTACACCATTTATTCTTGCCAGTACTGTGAATATCTTTTTTTCCAACCGGAGACAAATTTTTTTTTTTTGCTATTTCGTTTTTTTGAGGCTCACTCGCTTTACGGAGCCGAAATGAATTTTTAGTGTATACAATTCTATGACTTTTGCAGTATAAAATTAATACGGGATGGAGCCACGGTATTCGTGGCAACTCGAGGTTAGTGGTCACTATTTTTGAAGGAAGAACATGGTAGGGATTGGGATCAGGTTTCTCTGCTGCTCATCCGAGAGGTGTATCGTGGTAGCTCGATTTTCGTTTAATGGTAACGGAGAAAAATTGGAAACTTGTATTAAATTGAATCAAAAAGAGCTTTGGACTATAACGGCTTTGTAGATGTTTAGCAATTTTTCACTTTATGCAAATTATATAGAAGCCGAAAAACAAGCCAGTCTTCTACGAATTGAAATATTGAACGGAAAAATCACCTAAAAGCTCAATTGGAAAACTTGAAATCAGTTGAATTTAGCTGACAATGAATATAACTCACAACCCACTTTTCATTTGGGCCACTCATATTTTTGGACCGACCATCTCGTTCAAAACTCAAATTCAATACGTTGGTTTGTGAATTCCAAAACGTGCTGAATTTTGTATAAAAGGGCCCCCTTTATGAGATCTGACCCGGGCCCCCCGAAGGGCAAATCCGGCACTGTCCATACTTACCCAGATAGAAATAATCATCAGGAATTCAATTCATTCCATAATTTTCAGTTGACTGTTCCGGCAAGCTTTTGAAAAGCCCGCTAATTATAAGCCAAATTTTCGGGTGAAGATTAGCCCGTCTCTTTACCACCAAGGGCATCAATCTTCCTCCAAGGAAGATCCCGACACACGTGTATGACGCTAATTGGAACCCATTCTTAGACAAACCAAATTCTTTGGCGACAAAGATGAATATCAAATTAGGCCGTGGCGGGTACCCATAACTTTGTCAACGCTAGAAAATCGATTAATCCGCTTGGTTGGGCCCAGCTTCCAGCTACTGGTTGAAAAGTTTGTCATAATTTTCCGAGAAATCGGCCCCGCAGGCTAATGGTTTGATGCCAAAACGTTGTCCCCGGCCTCTCTGCTCCAGCCGCATAGTGTTGTAGTCATCCATCATTGCTTTTTAAAAGAATATGACGTAATGCTTAACGGGAATTTACATGAAGTACAGCGGCGATGACGACAAAGGAGCGACGGTGTTGGTAGACGATGTACCTGCAAAGGAATTTGTAAGACAAGGCTTGTCGAATACTGCGAAACATTGTTAAATCAAACACGAGCAATGGAAAAAATGTATAAGCGTAAGATTTCTAGAACAATGTGTTTATACATTTATTCAGGGATTCATTTTGGAACCCAAATTTGTGTTTAAGTTCTCTTATCCCAAAAAAATCACAGTCACTTTTACCAGGGTTTCCCGAATAACTAATCTAGCAATTGATTGAAGCATGTATTCAAGGTTTGTTTTGAAGTTTCTCCGGTAAACATCAGAAATATCCACGAAGAGACTTACAGAAATTCGCACAGTACCAGAATCATTTTGAGAAATATTATTCGTAAAAAAGATGAAAATCCAAGTATGTTTTTGTTCAGAATATGGCCAATGTATCCAAAAATGCTTTGAACAATCTTGCCTCGTGAAATCTTGATGTTTGATATACCGTGAGTCAGATATGATCAAGCGAACGGTCACTTTCCCGGTGAAAATCATGTACCCGGGAAACTTCTGAAATGTTGTAAATGTGTTTACAGATACTTTGAATAAACTGCAATGAGCTCATTCCGTAGAATCCTAAACCAGGGCGATTCAGATTCAGAAATTATTGAAGAAAATATTCTTTCTTAAAAGAGTTAGGAATCCGGACGAATCTGCTCTTAATAGTTTACATTCTACAATGACATATCTCAAGAAGTCACCGACCTTTACCCAGTTCCCTGCTGAATATTATTTTCGTGATTCTTTCTTCTTACATTGGAAATAAATGACTAGCCCACTGAAATCTACCGTATTTTACACACTTTTTAATATTGCTTTCGAAAGAATGGATTCGGAATAAATGAGACACGCAAAAATGATCACTAAGGATCATTTTAAATTATTTTCAGGGATTCATTAGCTATGCATTATCTATGTTTTGGCATAATTTATTTATTCAGGCTCCATTCGGGACGTACCAACAAAAAACTCGAGGCCGGTTATTTGTTTGGAGTCCGCTATGATGTATGACTCGCCATCCATGACGAGACGTCTCCTGGAACATCTTAACAACGCGGGAAACGGTGGAATGGTGGATTCCAAGCCTTTTCTCGATCCATCTATGCGACCGACCGGGATTATCGATCACCGCATCCAAGATTTACTGGTGTAGCTCTTTTCGTATCGAATGCATCTTGAAAACTACTTGACAAACCGCTTGTTGGGGCTTACCAATTCCTGATCGGAGGATTTTCCACCGTCTATGCAGTAGACGGTCCAGAAAGTCTGCTAACGATGAATCACCAAAATGGGGTTTGGTACACCTTGATGTCTGGGCTTCCTTTAACAATGAAAGACGCACGCACAAGTAGAACACAGCGACCACTCTATTCAGCTTCAGCTTGATGCTCGGTCACTTTTGGCACCTTAAGTACACCTGATGCACCTTTAATGTAAGGGGGTTCAAAGATCTCACTGTTTTCGGACAAACTAGTCAATTTCGCGTTTCGTTTGGATCACTTAAACCGTACACGATCGACCGTTCAACACAATACCGCGGGTGTTGTTACTCGCTCCGGCGTTTGATTCGTACTGTTTTACCCTCAATAATTTTCTTCTACTCTACTATATACAAATAAGTTCGATGGCCAGCATGTCGGTCATCAGATCGGTTTGCGCATGTATGTATTTCTCTTCTGTCTTCAAACACTAGGGTTACTGATAACGGTTGTAGATCACTTTCAAAAACGAATTCATATTTATTCACTACAATACTCATCATTCCGGCCACCTTGAACTTGCTTGTCTAGTTCAACACATAGGGTAGATGTACCAATAGTGGAGGTACTAAGCACGATTGAACTTCATTTAACTGCCTAAATTAGAGAAGCATAATTAATGTACATGTTAATGTAGTAACGGGAAGTAACGACCATTGACTTAATGAGAAAAATGATTTCATCGCAGTAATCCACGGCATGTCAGTGAAAAATAATACCTCCACTATTAGTACACTGTTCCTTTAGTTGCGGTATATTTTTAATTTGTGTTCCTATAGTTGCGGTATCCGTTGTTTTCTTATGGGATCCTCCACTATAGGAAAACTTTACCGCAACTATTGGTACAAGTAAGAAAAGTTTTAGTAAATTTGGTGATATTTCATCAGTTTTAAAGCAATTTGAACGCTCTTTTCAGCTATTCCATATATCAACAAGCCAATACGTCGATTGGCAGTGTCGGTGCTGTAGCTAAAGTGATAAAATCAGTGAAAACGGCACTACCGCAACTATAGGAACACCCACAACTAAGGGAACACTTACCCTATACTAGTTCAATGTTCTTTTCTGCGTTCAAGTGGCTCTTCAATAACTTTATACACTTATACGCCTCGGGTGTTGCGAAGCGCCGAAAGAAGCACGTGACTTGTCGGCAACGTTCGTTTGTTCGGGCTGCCGAGGTCACTGAACTTGATGTAAGGAAAGTTTGTTGACAAACAAAACTATTGTTCGTCGGTGGTGATGTTGTCGTCTGCTTGGTTTTCACGAAGGTTACAAGAAATTTTGGAGTGCTCTCCCGGATTTGCTTCTTCGCTATACGGATCTGGCCTTCCCGGCATCGGCAACATCGCAATCCTTGCAACGGGACGAACGACAGCCTCGGAAGATGCGGTTTTCAAGGTAACGACACGTACCACTCCATCCTTGCCCGGATGTACCTTGATGATCTTTCCAAGGGGCCATTGAATCGGTGGTAAATTGTCGTCCTTAATCACCACGACGGTACCTGGCGTGATGGTGACTGGATTTTTGCTCTTTGTTGCTCGCGACTGGAGTTGCTGGAGATATTCTGGAACCCATCTGGTCCAGATTCGTTGGAAACGCTTCTGGGTCAACTGGAAGTGGGTAAGGCGGTTGTCCGGAACGTCACAGAGGTTATCTTCCGGAACGGCTTGAAAACTTTCCCCAATCAAGAAGGATCCTGGCGTCAGGACTTCCAGGTCTGAAGGTTCGGTTGGGATGGGAACCAGGGGTCTGGAATTCAGGCACATCTCCACTTGGGTCAGCAGAGTGCACATGTCCTCATAGGCAACGTTGACGGTGCCGATTTCACGCAGTAGATGGTTCTTGGCGGACTTGACGGCTGCTTCCCACAGTCCACCAAAGTGTGGGGCACGGGGAGGTATAAACCGCCAGACGATCTCGTTCTGCGCACACCAGTCGAGTATCTGCTTCCGATCGGCTTCGTTGGACTTCAGCATCTCGTAGATTCTTCTCAGCTCGTTTGCTGCACCCTTGAAAGCAGCGCCGTTGTCGCTGTGGATTTCTCGCATCCTTCCACGGCGGGCGACGAAACGGCGGAGGGCGGCTAGGAAAGCCGGCGTGGACAAGTCGGAAACAAGCTCGATGTGGACGGCACGGGTAGTGAAGCACACAAATATGGCGATGTATGCTTTAGTTGGAGCCCGGTTGCGCACCGGCGACTTGATGTAGACGGGACCGCAGTAATCGACCCCGCACACGGTGAACGCTCTGGTCGGCGTGACCCGTGACCGTGGTAAATCGGCGATGCTCTACTGTACCAAGACGGGTTTGCTGCGGAAGCACTTGTGGCATTGATGGTACGTACGGCGGACGAGGTTTCGGCCACCGATGATCCAGAATTTCTGGCGAATCGTGGCGAGCATGAGCTGGGGACCAGCGTGGAGCAGCATTTCGTGGTAGTACTTGGCCAGTAGAGAGGACAACGGATGCTTGGATGAGAGGACAATTGGGTGTTTAATATCTTCGGATACGACAGCACTGCCGAGTCTTCCACCGACACGGATAACACCATCTTTGCCGAGCTTCGGCTTCAACCACTTCAGCGGCGACGATATAGGGAAGCGTTTTCCGGAAAGTAGGCTGGACATTTCGTCCGGGAAAGACGCACGCTGAGCTAGGCGGCAAAGAGTAACGTCTGCTTCGTGGAAGTCGGTTGTTGTTAGGGTCTCGAAGGGTTGGATCGTGGATTTCTTAGAAGCTGCCTTTAGGACACGAAAATATCGCATCCAGTATGCGATGGAACGACGAAGCATGCTGAAGTTGGAGTATCGGCTGAACAGTTGGTTGGAGAACTCGGAGTCGACGGTAACTACCATAGCAACATGTATTCTGGCTTCCGACATCCAGGAGGGATCGAGTGATGGCAGTTCACTTATGGGCCACTCAGATGGTGGCAGAGCTAACCATTTTGGTCCGTTCCACCACAGCGAATGTTGCTGGATATTGACCGGATCAACACCACGGGAAAGGGGATCAGCTGAATTGCAAGTCCCGGAAACATGGTTCCAATGACAGGATGCGGTAGTTTCTTGGATGTGAGCTACCCGATTGGCCACGAAAGTCTTCCATCGGGCAGGCGACGAGTCCAACCAGTGCAGAACAATGGCCGAATCAGTCCACAGGTACACTTGAGCCGACTTTGGGATGGATTGGATTACCTTTTTGTAAAGATTGGACGCCAGAACTGCACCACACAACTCCAGACGAGCGATGATTTGCGGATGGGCCAACGGTGCAACCTTGGATTTGGACGTCAGCAGTCGGATACGCACTGCTCCAGCGGATTCTGTCCGCACATAACAGCAAGCTCCATACGCCTTCTGAGAGGCGTCGCAGAAAAAGTGGAACTGGAACGAGGTCGGATTGGCCAAGCATACGCAGCGTGGAATTCGAAGGGTGGCGATGGCGTCGAGCATCCCGTGGAACGTCTTCCACTCTATTTGCAGATGTGCTGGAAGCGGACGGTCCCACTCGTATGGATCTCCTTTCTCGGTCTTCAACGCCCACAAACGCTGCATGAACAACTTGGCGACGACTATGACCGGTCCCACCAGGCCAAGTGGATCGAAAATCTGCGCTATGTACGACATGACCCTCCTTTTCGTGAGAACGGGTGCCGGTAGTGGCAGTTGAACTTTAAACGACATCATGTCGGACCTGGGTTCCCAAATAACCCCGAGGGTTGACACCGACTGTGCGTCTTGGAGATCATAATACGGCGCAAGTGCCAAATCTTCGGCTGGAACGTTGGCAAGGGCTTCAGGCGAGTTTGACGCCCACTTTTTCAGCGGTAGTCCCGCTGATGATAACATGTCGGACATCTCCTGGCGTACGCGGATTGCGGACTCAACATCTTCAGCCCCAGTGAGGCAATCATCCACGTAGAAGTCCTTCTTGGCTTTCGGCGCAGCTGCTGGATACCTTTCAGTTGAATCTTCCGCAATTTTTACGACCGTGCGTGTCGCTAGGAACGGTGCGGAAGCCATCCCATACGTAACCGTTTGCAGCTCGTACGTAGCAATGGGCAAACTTGGATCAGGACGCCAGAGGATGAGTTGGTACCGACGGAAAGAGGGATGCACCAGGATTTGTCGATACATCTTCTCGACATCGGCTACGAGGGCAATCTGGTGACTGCGGAAGCGGAGGTGGATCGACAGTAGATCTTCTTGAACGACGGGCCCAACCAGCTGTAGGTCGTTCACGGAGAATCCAGAAGAAGTTTTGCATGAAGCGTCGAAGACGACGCGGACCTTGGTCGATGTGCTGGATTCTTTGAATACCGGGTGGTGCGGCAGGTAGCAGTGTGACTGGGATTCATCTACTGGATTCACGAGTTTCACCATGTGCTTCAGGTGTTCGTATTCGTCCATAAAGCGACAGTAGGCCTCCTTGGTGGTTGGATCACGCTCAAGTCTTCTTTCGAGGCTCAGGAAGCGGCGTTCGGCGATTGATCGAGATTCACCGAGAGTGACGAGCGGATCGCGGGTGAGTGGTAAGGAAACGACGTAACGACCCGACGATTCGCGAGTGGTGGTAGTGGAATACAATTCTTCGCACACATTTTCTTCGGCGGTGAACTTGGAGCACTGTTCAACGGCCTCTAGCTCCCAGAACTTCTGTAGGGCTTGTTCCAGGTGGCGATCGACGGTAGTGAGATGGCAAACTCGAGGGACTTCGGGTGATTTGGTTGGTACTTTCCCTGACAGACAGGCTGTCCATCGCCAAACGATATCTTACTGCCGGTGTGCAGTTCGTGATATACTTCTCCTCCGACAACTAGGTCGATGTCGGCAGGAACGTGGAAGCGGGGATCGGCAAGGGGAACTTTGGGAAACTTCCATGAGGTAACGTCGATCGGAGTGGTTGGCAGGCAGACAGTTGGTCTCTTTAGGATGAGGAACTCTAGCGTGGTAGTGTACGAAAGCATCTTGGACTTGATAGTGGCAGACAACTTGCGTTTGATCTGCTTGGAGGCTTCACCGATACCAGACACGGCGACGTCTACCTTCGTACGGCGGAGGTTGAGGGTATTCGCTAGTTTCTTGGTAATGAAGCTGCACATCGATCCTGAATCTAGCAGCGCACGAGCGGTATGCTCCGTGCCGTTCTGGTCCACAACAAGGAGATTAACCGTTTCCAGCAGGACGGTGGATTGGTACGACTGTACCGACAAACTAACTTGGGAGCTCGGATTTGCTGATCCAGAGGATTCGACGATGGTCGTCGAGGTTGCTGGGCGCAATTGTTGGGATGGTTGGCCAGATACGACGGCGGGAGCGGCGGAAACATTCGTGGATGGGTTCTCGTGCAAGAGGGTGTGGTGTCTTTGATGGCAGCTTCGGCAACTGAACTTGGAATTACAACTTCTGCCTTGGTGTCCAGAACGGAAACAGTTCCAGCAGAGGCGCTTTTGGGATACCAGCTCTCGGCGCTGGGGGACAGACATCTTGGAGAATGCTGGACATTGGAATAGGAAGTGGCTCTCTGGACAGGCTATACAACTCGGAGCGTAGGATTTGGATTCGATCGTGGCGGAATTGGAAACCATCTTGTACGGCTTTTTCTGGAATTGAGCGGCACCGGCTACCTTGGTTTGACCGGGTTGATTGGAACGCTGCTGCAGATCGGTGACTACGGACTTCAACATTCGGACCCGCTGGTACAAGAAATCGATCAACTCGTTGTAGGTGATGTCGTCGACATTGCTCGTCTTCTCCTCCCAGGCTCGAAGGGTTGTGGGATCCAGCTTGTAGCTCAGCAGGTTGATCAACGGGGTGTCCCAGTATTCGACTGGTTCATTCAGCTTCGCCAAAGCCTTAACGTGCCTCTGGAAATCGTCAACTAGATCGTGCAGCTCTTGTGGGGACTCTTTCTTCAGCGGTGGGAGATCATACAATGCTCGGAAGAGGTGGCGCTTTAGGTAACGCTTGTTGTCATAGCGCTTTAGCAGCGCGTCCCATGTCGACCCATAGTTGTCCGCTTCTATATCGATCGACTCGAATGGCTTGTGCGCTTCTCCTTCTAGGGATCTTAGGAGGTACTGTAGTTTCGCTACTGTAGGAATGTCCGCATTGGAATGCACCATTGAGGTGAACGTATCACGGAAGGAAAGCCATCGAGAAGCATCTCCATCGAACTTTGGAAGGTCGATCTTCGGTAGTTGTAGGTGAAAACCGGTCGAAACTGCATTTTGGTGGTTTGTTGTTGACGTGTTCAGTGCCTGGGCTGGATCTGCGGAACGCTTCATCAATAGAAATCCCTTGGCGCTGCAGAATCTCGACTCGAAAGCTGCTCGTTCTTCTAGGTGGTCGTCGAAATTCTCGGCGGTGTCGTACTTCTCAATTTCCGACTGCAGCTCTTGAAATTCCTTGTAGACGCGGTCCAGGGGTTCAAGACGAATTGGGATCTGGTAGGTGTCTCGCTGATCGTCGTACTTCTTGATGAAGGCTTCCACGGAATCACGTACAACCAGCAGCGCCTTCCGCTGCATCATACACTCGGCCAACTTCTTCTCCGTTTTCGACATTTTGGTCCACTGCACTAAACCACTTCACTACCACCACAGATCGACAACGCGGAAACGTAACGGAAGATCGGTACGAAAATCGATATCGGATTCTCCTTCCCGTCGCGCGTACCGTCTTTTACACGACACGGCGGAAACTGACACAAATCGCACGTGTATATCCTTCCCGTCGCGGGCGTACTCACTTACCACCCACTACCACCAAATCGCATGCAAATGAAAATCAATTTCAAATTGCAAATCAAAAATTTCAAAACCTTTGATCAATTTTATTTGTTTAAAAATATTTGCGATTTACACACCGTTGCTCCGCCAAAGCAAGGTGTTGAAATTTCTGCTCCCTTTGTGGGGCCTACTGTGCTATTTGCGCGCGCGCTTTGTTACTGGCTTGGGAATATACTTAGCTTGCCTTGCTGGACTTTCGTTTGGCTTGGCTTGGGTATGGGAACAAAGTCAGCAGCAAACCATTGACCTTAACAGGTCGTGATAATTGATTGCCAGCCGCGCGGGAAGAAAAACGAAATGGTGTATTCACCGAGCCTGTCCTTCTGGTCGGGGGAACCTTCGATCCGGCTCGAAGGACCAAATGTTGGGGCTTACCAATTCCTGATCGGAGGATTTTCCACCGTCTATGCAGTAGACGGTCCAGAAAGTCTGCTAACGATGAATCACCAAAATGGGGTTTGGTACACCTTGATGTCTGGGCTTCCTTTAACAATGAAAGACGCACGCACAAGTAGAACACAGCGACCACTCTATTCAGCTTCAGCTTGATGCTCGGTCACTTTTGGCACCTTAAGTACACCTGATGCACCTTTAATGTAAGGGGGTTCAAAGATCTCACTGTTTTCGGACAAACTAGTCAATTTCGCGTTTCGTTTGGATCACTTAAACCGTACACGATCGACCGTTCAACACAATACCGCGGGTGTTGTTACTCGCTCCGGCGTTTGATTCGTACTGTTTTACCCTCAATAATTTTCTTCTACTCTACTATATACAAATAAGTTCGATGGCCAGCATGTCGGTCATCAGATCGGTTTGCGCATGTATGTATTTCTCTTCTGTCTTCAAACACTAGGGTTACTGATAACGGTTGTAGATCACTTTCAAAAACGAATTCATATTTATTCACTACAATACTCATCACCGCTATAAAATGAACATGACACTCTAAACTAGTATTACCCAAAATTTCATTAATGTTTACCCATGCGATAAAAAGTTACACCCAAAACGAAGTCTCGCTTTTTTCCGTGTTCAATTTTTAATTGAGCTCTCGCAGAGCGGTGTCACGAACACGAGCGCAAATTTGCTGGTTGAAAATACTGCCGTTTTATTTTGCTGGGAACAGCTGATCTTTGTTTATATTTTCAACCAGCACTCTTCAAGTAGTGTTGGTGACATGTAACCTGTATGTACACGAGCGCAGAAACCACTATACACTTGATTCAACGCGTAATTCATGCGTCTGCGCCACACACCATGTTCAAGTCTCCCACCGAGTGTTGTACGCAGCATTTTACGCTCGAAAATATCGAAGGCTTTCCGGTCAAACTCTTAAACCTAACTTATGCCTAACAAACTTTCAAACAACTTCAAACAGATCCCCATTAAATACTACCACAGTACCAAAACCACTAGGCCTACCTCAATTCCTATCTGCAGCCATGTACTTCGTTTTGGTAGAAATAATGGTCAGGCCTATACTCATTGTCTCCCAGTGAGCGCCAACGAAGGACTCATCGAGTGGTCTCAGTCTGTTGAAAAGGATGAGCAACAGAATTTTGTACGCCGAATTCAGCAGGGTAGTCTCTCTGTAATTGGAACACTCCAGCCATCCAACCTATAAAACCTATAAAACTGTTCATTTCCGTGCATCAAAAGCTTGACCGGGATCTCGTCCTTCCCAGCAGCCTAACTGTTCTTCATCTCGTTAACAGCTTTATTAACCTTTCCTAGCTCGGTCATCATCATCAATGTTCATCTTGTTTCTCGCTACATTTCCATTTTCACCGTTCGAAAACTACTAAAAGTGCTCCTTCGACCTGGCAGCCACCGCCGTTTTATCGGTCAGCAAATTCCTTTCTCGATCGTTGCACATGACTGGTACTGGTACAGTATTGTACCGCGCGCCATTGACCATTGCCTGAAATCTCCGCATATCGTTCTGTTTCATGCTATCTTGAGCCTCAGCTACCACACTTTTTCTACGTGCTACCTTTTTTGTCTGCGGTGGATTAGGTTTTCTTCGTCTCTCGCTGCCCTGTAATGCTCTCTGTTCTGCTTCTGGGGAAATTCGTCACGTCTGTCAATCTCTGGCACGGCTTCGTCGTTGACCACTCCACACGCCGTTGTTGTCACAGCTTCAATTATAGGGTCCCAAAGGCTGTAGACATCTCCATAAACATTGTTTTATTTTCAACTGCTCGTCTAGCAGCTGGCGTACTGTACAGCTACTCCATCAGTCGACAAGCGTTCGATATTGGAACGCAGCGTTCTGTTTGTTCTGGAACTTGTGACGCTGGATAACATCGGATATGGGGATGATACCAATTGTTTCCTCGTAGACTCGTGCGGACACCGAAGCCCCTCTTTAGGACTGCTGGAGTAGTCTCAAAGCAGCCATTAACAACGCAGTGGAAGGTGCCATTGGGTTCGTGGAAGGAAATCGACGGAACGGTTGGTTCGACGAGGAGTGTCAGACGGTTTTGGACGAGAAGAATGCAGCGCGGGCGATGATGCTTCAGCAAGGCACCCGTCAAAACGTGGAACGATACAAACAGAAGCGAAGACAGCAAACCCATCTATTCCGGGATAAAAAGCGCCGCTTGGAAGAGTTGGAGTGCGAAGAGATGGAGCAGCTGTATCGTTCTCAAGAAACATGTAAGTTCTACAAAAAACTCAATGCATCCCGCAAAGGCTTTGTGCCGCGAGCCGAAATGTGCCGGTATAATAATGGAGGTATCTTGACGGACGAACGTGAGGTGATCAAAAGGTGGAAGCAGCATTACGATGAACACCTAAACGGCGCAGAGGAGGAAGATCAGGACAGCAGGAGGAATGGCTTCATCAGTACGGCGGATGAGGGAGACGTGCCAACTTCCACAATAGGCGAAGTTAAGGATGCTATCAAACAGCTCAAGAACAACAAAGCAGCTGGAAAGGATGATATTGGAGCGGAACTTATTAAAATGGGCCCGGACAGGTTGGTTGGTTAAGTTCATCAGAAAAGTAGAAATGTTACTTCCCAAAATGCAATCAACTTTAGTCAATTTGAGAAATTGACGGGAAATTGTGTAGTGCCACGGCATTTTCAGGCTCATACAAATGTAAACTTCATAAACTGTATCAACGTATAAGGACTCCATATGGACAAGATTGAATACCGCGAGCGATCAACCACTGACCGCCACACAGCACAAGACGGGGCGTGAACGGTTTTCAATTTTAATGAAATTCAAACCATCTCCTTTGAGCTGAAGCTGAAATGTTGTTCGGCCGCAACTTCAGAGAGCCTTTGTGGATACTTACTCGCATCAAGGTGGTTTCAGGGGCGTTTGGGGCTTTCCTCTTATCGGATGGGAAAAATCAAACCCGGGTAGTGAGCAAACTGCGCATTTGGGTGGCCCATGATGAGCAAACTATAAAAACCACCCTTTAATTTGTTTGCTACTGTGAAAGTTTGAACAAAATCCTTCAACTCTTGAAGCTTGAAGCATGAAATCGACAGAATGTATGATAAAAAAGAGAACTTCTCAAACATATTTTTGTCGATTTTCTCCATTCAAACTTCAAGCTCGTTTAGCTCCCTTTTAAAGTGGACCAATTTTGCTCAAATTTTCACCTCAGCTTCTAGGGGTTCTGTGGGTCAAACAAAAAATTTCCACAATTTGAGTTTTTTCATATGAACATGGTCCACCTTACTGCGCATGCGTCCGTGCGTGTGCGCAGTAGTGCAGAGGCACCCATCGTTGCTGGTGATAGCCATCCGGGCGGCACCAGGGAGCGGATCAAAACGTGAAATTACTAGGTTTCCATTCATTGAAATGGCATAAAGTAGTTTGGGGACACGGAGCAAGTCGAGAGCGCATAAATATGTCATGATGAATCGGGACGTGACAGTGGTGAGATACAGTCATCCCACAGTTATGGACTAGCTAAGTTTAATTCAAGGATCAATATATGATTAAAAATATTTCTTTGGCATTGCGGACAATAGTCGTTTTCATTGATATACTTTAAATCCCAAGGTGTTTGACGAAAAGCTTTTTTTTTCAAGCCAATGTTCAAAACTGGTCTGGTGAGAGAGGTGAATTCTTATTATGAATCAAACGGAACTTTCCTCGAGTCCAGTGCTTGGTAAGAAAACTTATTCATATTTGATTTTAAGATGCTCGTAATCCTAATATTCTGGTTAGTTTGCAACACAGCATATAATTGTGAAAGCATAAAACGCTTAACTAATTCAGTAGGATTTTTCGATATTATGACTTCAACATGAAATGAATTCCTTAGATGAACTCTCCCTAGAAAACTACTGGTTCAAACTACGAAACAAATTGTTGTTTTTACAACTAAACTGTACATTGCCGCATTATATTGTAATGGATTTCTGTGTAATGGTATTCTTGGTAATGCGATAGAATACGAATGCGAAATGGATATTAAAGATATACAAAAAGCTCTTTTCAGCGTGACAAATTTATTTAAAACCCATCAATATTGAATGCGAAGCTGTCAAGATTGTTAGTTTCTGCAGGAAAAACGTTTTGTTTAGCTTTGTATATTTGATATTCTATTTGATCAGAAATTCTGATTTTAATCCAACATTGATCCATAACTGTCGGATGATTATATAGCCGACGAAACTCTGAGAGAGGGGTCGCGCTTTCGGTTCGGAACAATTGCGCATAGGGCCGGGCCGGGTGAGTTATGCTCAAGGTCCGCCCGACTTGGCGCGCAGTCGGATTATGCGTGACAGATAAAAAATGGGACTGTTGTTGTGGCGGGCGATGCGATGCGATACGATACGATAGGACGGCGGCAGGAGCACACGATTTATTATAAGGGATCATGTCATACAGTCCTCTGGAAACCAAAGGTTGCCGGCGAGGGCGTGTAGCTCTTTTGAAGGTTTTAAGAAAGGGATACAGATCTAGTTTTTGGACAATGTAATGCCACCCGAGGTGTAATTATAGGTTTGTCGGATTTGACTAACTTGATTGTAAGTATTATTCAAAGTTATTATGATTTAAAAACTGATGAGTTACAAGGGTCTTTCTTAGCCTAATGGTTAGAGTCCGCGGCTACAAAGCAAAGCACCGCTGAAGGTGTCTGGGTTCAATTCACGGTCGGTCCAGAATCTTTTCGTTATGACAATTTCCATGACTTCCCTGGATGTAGAGTATTGCTGCAACAAATGGCAACTTTGGCAAAAAAAGCTCTCAGTTAATAGCTGTGGAAATGATCATTGAACACTCAGGCTTTTTCCCAGTTGAGATGATGTCTTTGCCCCAGTGCGGACGTAATTTGAAGAATAAGAAGGAGAAGAGTTACATAAGTTTTATTATGATTTAAATTTTTTTCGTAATTTATTTTGATAATTCATAATAAGATAAGTAATAGATTCATTTTCATCTATTTATTTCCAGGTATGTATTTGAATCATGTACAGCTCTATGAACGAAGAGCAACGGCAACTTTTTGAGGTATTCTATGGTTTCCTAGTAAGTAGAAGTATTAAGTCAAACTAAAATAATCATCTAAATTATTCAAAGATTATTGCAAAACCATGCGAATAGCGAGAAATAAATCCCATTGAAATTAGGTCTTTGCTCGAGCATCGAAGGTATTATGATTTTTGTTTTAAGAATTGTTTAACACCTAAAGTTTGGATTCGGTGGTAAATTAAGCAAATAAAGCGCCACACGCTGGTTAAGTTGTATGCAAGTTGACTTGAATTAACAAATTCTGCATATTCAACTGCAAATCATTTTAATTAACTTCATGTGCAGTGACAATTTCGAAAAAGCCAATCAATTCAGCAACCCTTCAATTCAGTATTTCTTGTGAATGATGCAAGATATAGTGAATCTTCATCCTACAGCACTACAATACGTTACGGAAAGAGAATCAGATATCTGCAATAATTCAAAGAGAGCAACGATGAAAATGAATCTATGAATGTAGATAAGCCCTTATGAAAAAACAATGCCGATTTGTTATGGCCGTTCATTATCACAGTACATTACACCTACATAATTGGTGTATCGAATTATTTGGGTATACAATTTCAAAAAAGATAGGAGGTAATTCAAAACGTCTTGAATTTTAGGTTTGTAGATGGGAATGGTGAAATTCAATTTATTTCATGTAGTTTGAGATCTGAATTAATTCGTATATTCAAGTTATCACTACGAGGATTATAACGTAACATGTTCTAAACTTTGAAAGATCATTGAAATTTTTCCAATATATCATTCTTACTTTCAAATGAAGAGATGTTGGAGCCGTTTTGTAAATAGAGTTTCCTAAGGGCCGTACCCTTTTATTACACAAGCCATCATTAAATTCTGTTAATGAAATCTAAAGAAAAAACATAAAGTAACAAAGATCAGTTATGAACTCTGAACAAGGTAGATGATGCAAAAGTGAATGAACTAAGCACGTCTACGCTGCATCAAACGTAAAATCCAATGAACTCATTGAATATACATAATAATGTCCAAACAGTAAGTAACGGCCATTTATTTAACGGGAAAAATATTCCTAAATTTCATTCATGAGGTCATTCATTCAAGAACACGGATCATACAATTTTTAGCGGAATACTAAGGTGGAATTCCTTAAAGAATATCTGATAAAATCCTTGGAGAAATTTTTGAAGGAAGCCCTAGAATTCCTGAATTAAAAATATATTGAATAATTCTGAGGAAGACCGTACTCTGGAGGAATCATTTAAGGAATTTTCTGGAGAATTTGTGGAGCGTTTATTGAAAGACTCCCTGGCGGAATTACCGGGGAAACTCTGGGAAAAAATCCAGGGATAGTTCTCGAAAAAGTCTCCGGAGGTATTCCTGGAGGAATTTATGGAAAATGTCTGAATTTATTTCGTAGAAATCTTTGAAGCAATTTTTGAAAGAAATACTCAAAGTTCTCGAAAATATCTCTTATTCCTTGTCGAAATGATCTTTAAGGGAAACCATGAGAAACACATTAAGTAGCGCCTGGAGAAATTCCTGAGGGAATCATTGGAAACATTCTAGATAATTCTCGAAGAAACCCCCTGGAAGAGAAAATCATTGAATAAATTTCAAGAAAATGTTAACGTGAAATCTATGTAGGAATTACTGAAATTCCTGCAGGAGTTTTCGAAAAAAAATCTCTTTATTATTTAGCGGTGAAATTTCCCTAGAGCGATTCTTCGACAAATTCTTGAAGGAGTTGAAGGATTTCTATGGAGAAATCCCTGAAAAATATGATGGAACCCTTGGGAGTCCCTTTGGAATTTCTCGGAAGAATTCCTAGAAAAGTCTCAGGTGTACCCTTTTCGAGAATATCCGATATATTTCATGGAGAAATCTTTAAACAAATTCTCTGAAGGATTCACTGCAAGCTCTGGACGAGTTTTCGAAAAAAACATTGCATCATTTCCTGTTGAAATGTTCCAACAGAAATTTGTTGAGAACTACCTGAAAGAGCTTCTGGAGTATTTTCTGAGAAAAACCTTGAACAAATTCCTTAAAGATTTCGTTAGGAATCTCTCGGAAAATTGCAGATAGAATTCCGGGAGGAATCCTTTGAGGACCTCTGCAGGAATGCCATGGAGAATTTTCGGAGGAGTTTCAGGACAAATCCTCGAAGAAATTTCTAGAAATTGATTGGCGAAATCTTCGAATGATTTACTGAATTACTTCTGTAGGGGCTTCTGAAGTAAATCTGTGGTGGAATCCCTTTGAGAATTCTTCGAAGAAATCTTTGGAAGAAGTACTGGAAGTTTCTTTAGAAGAATTTCTGGGACATATCTGAAATAATTCTTGGAGAAACTTTCAAGAAAACCCTTGGAGAAAGTACTATATTCCCTGAAGAAGTTTTAGAAATTATCTCATATTTATAACCTAGGGAAATGTTAAAAGAGAAATTCGTTTGTGAAGGAATCCTAAGACAAATTTCTAGAGGAATCCTTTTGAAACATTCTGTAGAGCAATTGCAAAATAGAAAAATTGCAGCTAGAGTTTTTGGAAGATCCCTGGATGAATCTTTGGAAGAATTTCTGGCGTATTCTGTAGCGGAATTCCGAGTGGGTTATATTAAAATTAGTTATGTGTGAATTCTTTGAAGAAAGTTATGAAGGAATTACTGTAATACCCAGAGAAATTCTCGAAAATATCTCTTAATTCCTGACAAAATGATCTAAGAAAAAATCCTCGAGATATCTTTAAGTAGATGTTTAAGAAATTCCTGAGGGAATCACTGAAAAAAATCCAAGAGAAATGCATGGAAGTTCCTCTTTAGGACTCTCTGAACAAATTGAAAAAGTAAATCTTAGAAGAATCTCTGGAGAAATCCCCGGGGAAATTCTAGAGGAATTTCAGCGGGAATTTTGAAAGAATCTTTTAGGGGAATTGCGAGAAAATATCTGAATTATATCGAGGTGAAATCTATGAAGGAATTACTGAAATCCCAGGAGAAGTTTCCCAAAAAATCTTTGAAATATTTAACGGTGAAATTTACCAAGACCATTTTCTTGAGAATTCGCTGAATCATAACTGGACGAACTCCTGATGGAATTCTATAGAAAAATCCCTGGAAAAATCGCAGGACTCCCTGATGGAACCCTGTAGGAGTTACTTGGGGTTTCTTGGAAGAATTTCTGGTGAAATCTGTGGAAGAGTTCCGGAAGGAGAAATTTCTGGCAAGTATCTGAATTATGCCAAAGAAAATTTTTGGAAAGATTTACTGAAATCATCGGAGGAGTTTTCGAAAGAATCGCTGAATTATTTGGCGGAAAAATTGGCCAGTTTCTGAAGCATTTTCTAGACGAATTCCTGGAGAAATTGCAGAAGGAATTCCTAGAGAAATCCTAGATAAGGATTCTCTGTGGGAATGCTCAGAAGAGTTTCTGATCGAATCTGTGGAGAAATTTCTGTAGAAGAAGACGAAGGACGAATCCTTCAAGGAAATACTGGAGTGCCTGAAAAAGTTAAAAATATCTTTAAATTATCTCCTGGCAATATGTCCTTAGAGAAAATCGTTGAAAAATTCCTAAAGAAACTTATGGAGAAATTCCTGAGGGAATCGATGAACAAATTCCTTAAAAAAATCCTAGGACTCCCATGAGGAATCCCTAGTAGAGTTTTTTTCAAAAGAAATTCCTGGAGGAATTCCAGGAAGAGTTCTTGGAGAGGTTCCTGGAAGAATCCGTAGAGAAATTTCTGGAAAATGTCTGAACTATGTATAGGTGAAATCTTTGAAGGAACTGTTGAAGTCCTTGGAAGAGTTTTTGAAAAAAAAATATCTGGATTATTTCGTGCTGAATTTCTCCAATACAAATTTCGTGAGAAATGGCCGTGAAGAAATCCCTGAAGGAGTTTCTGAATAAAAAATAAGGCATTATTTGGAGAACCTTTGAAAGTCCCTTTGAGAACCTTCGTAAGAATCTCTCGAGGAATATGTGAAAAATTCTTAGAGGAGTCTTTGGAGGTGTCAGGTGGAGGTGGAATTTGGTGAATTTCTGGAAAATTTCTGACATATTTTTTGGTGAAATTTTTGAAGAAATCATTGAGGAAGTTTTTGCATTCTCTGGATGAGTTTTCGAAAAAATGTCTACATAATAGCTACATCTACATAGCCTACATAATGTCTCTTGATAAATTCCCTGACAAAGAGAAATGTGGTTTTACTCTGATATGATTTATATTTACTCTTATCAGCTATTTTTGATTTGGAAGAAAACACAAAACATTACTCTCGCCTAATGAATTTTCGTCTAGAATATGCAAGCTGTCCAACTTTGGAAGTTGAGATCATGAATGCACATCAGAATTCGAAAAAACGTACCGCTTCCGAGCTTGGATACAACGCAGACTTCAAGAAAATCCATTATTAATTAATAACAAGCAGTAATCGCCGTATTCACAATCACACATTACCGCAAAAATGTTTTTGATTTTTACTTCACCATCAGGCAGGAGAGCAGATGTTAAATTAATAACAAATTTATTTGAAATGGGATTCAGATCAAACTACGGTGGAAGCGGATGAAATTTGTTCTATTTTTGGTGGTCCATTTTTTGGAACTGTTATATAATTGAACCAAGAAAAAATGGAGTGCCGGTGAATATTACCTTATGATAGGCCTAGATAAGCTCGTAATGAAACTTTTGTCCTACTTTAAATTCTTTGAAGAATGCTACCTTAAAATAAATTCTGCAATTATGCTTTTGATTTTTATGCACTTATGAAACTACCCAGAGTGCCCAGTAAGTAAGTCCATTTTATATAAGAAAAAATAAATCGTTTAAACCCTTAAAAACATCCATTAAATTTGTTCATTTCGACCTTCAGAAGCGGAAATCGTCAAATTTAAGGGGACTATACGAGCTTGAAGTTTGTACAGAGGCAAACGACCAAGTATTAAAAATAACGGTTCTAATTACGTCTTCGACCATAGATGGAACTGAGGTACAATTTGCCTTACAAACTGAAGCTCAAATCCTTTTCATTTAATTGTTATCTTCTGTGAAATATTAGGTGCCAACCTTTGCTTCGCATTACTCTATCAGTAGACTCTCCAAATGTTTTATCATTACTTTCATCAACAGATGTTTAGAGAATACACGTGCATTATGTAGTTACAGAGACTTTTTTCTCCACTCCACCATTCCGTCGATATCACTCTGTTTGTAACATTCACATTTCTACTACTTAAATTTGATACACGTGGTATATGGGATTACTCACAATCTAGGATCCAAATTATTACCAAAGTCTTATTTTTTTCGACATATTTGGATTTTTGGTCATATTACTTGGAAAGTTTGTCAATGAAAACTCGTCAATAAAATTCAGAACCTCAAAAAGAAAGAATCTAAACCGAACAGCTGCCCGTACGATACACGATTTGCAATAATCACTATTCGCAAACACCCATCTATCACCTAAGCCTGGGGTTTTCAGACCTTTAGGTTCGCGGAGCACTTTTAAAGGATGAATTCCCACATGGAGTACCAATTCGCCTAAATATAAGTTGATTTAATACTAACAATTGAATGCTATGTAAATAAATGTAAGATTTGTTATTGATTATTTTTTTATTTAACATCACTAAACTTTAAGCTTTCATTTTGATATTTTTTCGAATTCCAAAATGTTTGTGCCTGCTACACCGATATACATGCTAGAATGATCAATTACCAAAGAAAGCTTTCAGTTAATAACTGTGGAAGCTTTAAAAACATAAGAGAAGCAAGCTCTGTCCCAGTTGGGACGTAATGTCAGAAATAAGAAGAACTTTGATAACTACTAATATACGAAAACATCAATATCTTTTGGCTTCAAGTCATGCTCATAAATCTACTTACCTCTAACTTACGAGAAAAGATGTAGATGGTGATAAGATAACCGGCACCCACGCAGGAGACCACGCATCAAATCAAATTTTGCCGACGTGTTTTATTACACAGCGTAACAAAAATGACATTTTTGTGTGTCTCAAGGATCAAATTATGTGTCTCTAGTAGATTTTGGGTTGCTGAATCGGATGCCGTTCTCAGAAATGTTCCAGCACGTCACAATTTTGAGCTACACGTCGCCAAAGTTGTATAAAACACTGGTTTGATTGATGTTTACATGAAATTTAAAGTAAGAGTAATCAATTTTTTAGTGATCTTATCCATCAAGCCTGCAGAATAGGACTTAAACTTTCATTTAAAATATAATTTGGTTTGAATGACACGATTCAATTTTGAATAAATCGATTTTTTCATCGTGCTTGCACTCTCCATACATAATTCTTCGTTTCTTTTATATGGGACAATACAGTACCTTTCTAAAACATTAAAAAATAACCTTTAAGCATCTTTAATATTCTGAACTTTGTTAATATGCATTGTTTAACACATGATGTTTTATTTTTGTGGCAAATTAAGCAAATAAATTGCCATACAAGCTGACAAACTTGCATGCAAGTTGGCTGAAATAGTCAAATTCTACATTTTCAACAGCCAATATCTCAAAAACTAGACGTGCTATGATATTTCTGAGAACAGCAACGGATTCAGCAAACCCAGCGAAGTTAATAGCGGTATTTTGATGCTTGAGACAAAAACGTGTTCCGCAATGTTATGAGTTTTGAATGTACCTTTTAAGATATGTTGATAATGCCAAACAAAATGTTGAGTAAACATTGCTAAATATTGTGGACTTAATTAAATTTATTTTGAGTAAGCTTAAATATAATTCAATTATGACGTTATTTCGCAAATAAAATGTAAAACCAACCATATTTATAGATTTTCCCAATACACCCTGTAAATATTGTTAATTTGACCGGAAAAAAAGTTAATGAATAATAAGTTTGTTCTCTGCGCAACCAGTTGCAACGATCTTTAAAAATTTGGTGAATAAGCTTTTGAATTTTCCCATATTAGTATTTATTTGTTTTCAATCTTTAAATCTATCTATTTTGCTGTTACACTCTCAGCCACAAGTTCGATAACATTTTTGATCAAAATTTCAGCAATGTTTTTTATACTTTCTAAGATAGGATGCCTAAAAATGTATCAGTTTTAAAGCATTAGAATCAATTCGTAGGAATTTTCCACAAAAGGTACAGCGTATTGGAAGTAACGAAATTTAAGAAAATCTACAAAAATTTTATGACGAACCGCGGAGCAGCTTTCAAGGCTTCGCAGAGCACCAAGTGCTCCGAGGAGCACGATCTGAAAACCGCTGAACCTAGCGATCATAAGGACAACCCATCCCATAAAATTGACTTATTATCCCGTCTCTGCAACGGTTATTCTCCACGGTGCGACGGAATCAAGACATCATTGTTTGCGAGACTGTAATCACCAAATGGTCCCGACGAGAACCGTAACACATGACAGGGCATAAACATCACCCCGGTATCATCGCCGTCTGAATAGGAATTCTGCTGCATTGTCGTCGTAGACCGTCGTCATCCTTTTGTCCACCAGGCGGTTCGTGCCACCGGTGACCGTCCGAGGGATCAAGTTACTCTCGCTCTCGTCCCTCCATGAGGGACCTCTTCATCAGTCGAAATGTTTACCCAACAGCTTAATTTTTACGAATCCCCTCTCCGGAACGTGCGAGTGCAACAGTTTACCGATATCGATAGTCCAAGTTCAAGGACATATCCCGTCCCGTCGCATCTGTGTGTTTTGTTGATCCTATTATGGTCGGTTCGGCTTCCGAGCACCGGCAACAAAAGGTCAATGGCAAATTCCCAGCGGGCGATGAGAAACGAAAAATTACCCGAAATACAATGAAGACATATTGCGACATCGAAGCGAAAAACGTGACCCATACCGACCGGAGTGCAGAACCGAGAGATACCGCATTCTAGGCGGTTCTTTCTGTGGCCAACGGGGGGATCCGAAGAGAGGCGGTTCTTCAAACAATGGATGCACACCGCGCCGCCATTAGGTGATTATTCAATTTGAGAAGTTTATTCTTTCGCTTCGTTGGTGCTTCGATTGTGCGCGTCCAACCCGGACCCCGAACGACGACGGTTTTGTTCCACTTTTCGGAAGCTTCCCCGTGGGTTGGGTGATGGAATGGAACCATTATTTCATGATTATTGGAAACGTGTGTTGGGTTCGGTTCTGGTTCTGCCATACGGGTTTGACACAGTGGATGGTTCGGGATCGTAATTTATGTGATTTTAAATTTTTATTGTCATTTGTCATTTCACGCTGCAATGCTTCGGAGAACGTTTTGAGCAATGGGGACGGTGCGAGGGTACTTTCGCCTGTTGTGAACAAAATCGATTGTTGTGATAAATGGGTCAGCGAGGAACAGTGATGACAAAAAACATTGGAAATTGGACGTAGGGAGTTGGATGCTAATATGCTATTCTTAGCACTTTTGATTCACTTAGGCAGGGTTTTGAAAGATTCTGAGCGCATATTTGGTCACATCGTATTGAAATGCTTCTTATCGCAAAGTTTGAGACAATTCGACCCATAAAAACCAGCAATATCAAAGTGAAGCATGGAATAGGGTAACGACTGTTTATTTCGTTCATAACCGCTAACAGTTGGCGCCAGCAGCAGTTGATCGCGCTACGCTGGATTCTCAAATTTTTCAAACTTTCAACACAAGCGCATGGAAGAATGGTAGTCGGAGAACTGTCAAAACGTATGGAAAATAATGAAAAACGTAAATTACTTGCAATCAGCTACCTGGATCAAAAAAGTAGTGATAAGAAATCAAGTGTAAAGTGAACACATAACTTTTTGTGATTAGTTTATCTTCCGTGGTGCTTTCTTTGCTTCAGAATTTCGTTTTTACTACCACTGAAAAAGAGCCATCTATTGGATTTTCAGTTTTGAATATCGACCTATTGCCCAAGTATTTCTTCAACTTACTGTTTCTTTTGCATATCGTTACTTTTGAAATCAAACTAAAACAAATCTTAAGTTACAGACACCCCCCCCCCCCCCCCCCCCCCCATTTTATTCCAAGCTTCTGGGTCCCAGCTAGTCAGGGTCCATCGCAGTTCCATTTTTTTTTAATATTTGTGTTTAATTTATTTATTAGACAAACGTACCCCAAGCGTTTGGTATAACAAAATAACAAAATTAAATATCGAACTTATCTGTTTGATGAAACATCTGTATCAAAACAGCATCGGAAAAATCAGAATAGACGGAGTCCTCGACTTATTTTGCAAGGCCAAAATATCATCTAGTCCGGTCTGTCTGAACACCGACCAAATGGTCTGAAAGAACATAATGTCAGAGTGAAAAAAATTGAAATAGTTTTTTTTTTCAAAAAAGGGAAAAAAAATACATTTTACAAATCATTTTTCAACTTTTTTGTTATCTAACTTTTTGTTTTGAAACCAGTTTATTACATGTAGATTGAACCGAATAATATACATATTTTCTCTTTCACCTACAAAAACATAATGGTGCAACACATACATCTCTAAAAGCTACTCAGAAATGAGTTCAGCAACGATTGCATTATAAACGAGTTGATTGATTCATGCTTGCTGAAAATAGCAAAAACTGGATTCATGAAGTTAGCTGGATACAAGTTTTCCTCACAGAAGTAAGGTTCTACCGCCATTTTGGGCTGAACCATTTTGCACGAATATCAAGCTCTTTGTCATCTCAGCATGAAGAAGACCAGCGGTGAAAAAAACAGTTTGGTATCCATTGAAAGTCACTGACGGTGAAAGGCACACAGTCCACTGCGTCATAATGTGGAACCATATAGGAGATAATTTAAATTCGATAAACATTTGATAAAAATATAATTCTACGCTTATTTAGCCTTGAGGCTCAGGCTTGAGAGCAGCTGATTATCTCGGAGAGGTTGGGTAGAAAAAGACAAAACGCTGAATGCCATCTTTTTTCAGCTATTCAAACTGCGTTACCAGCCCATTTGAATCTGAACTTTTGAACAGAAGCTACGCTTTGTTCTCTATCAAACCATAGAGCTTAGTGACATTTGAACACACGTAGACTAGCATACGCTCGTCATACACAGTTTGTTTTTGTTTTCCTCAAACAAACTTGCACACGCTTTCCAGACTCATCAAAATGCATATGGAAATATTACCCCATTTGAAAAATTTACACCCGGTTTCTGGGTGTTTTTCGAGACTGAGTGCATATTGTTTTCCTCTAAGGTTCACAACTACATCTACACTAGGGTACCCATACCATTGGGCGTGATAACCACTATTCATGCGTGCGATGAATACAATTCGGGACAAATAGTTGAAAAGGGCACATCGACATTGGTAAACAAAGTCTTTGCAAGACGATGTTGAGCCCAATTCAACTATATCACGCTCACCAATACCACTATCAGGAAGAGCTAACACTAATCTTATTGATAGAGAACTTCTTTGGCCCTTCTTCAATGTTTGTCAAGAATTGAGTGTTTCAAATGTTCATCCGTGGTATAAGTGTGTTTATTGATCGATCTGCGTTAGATATTTAGTGCTATTTTTCTTTTTTAGTAGAGATTCTATATGTCGTTCAATTTTCAAAAAACGATCCAAAGTGTACAGGCTGCATAGAAAATCAAAAGTTGCATTACACGATCCTGAAGATACAGATTGCAATCTGAAAAATCTTACTGGACATTAGGGATTTCTTGCAGGATCCTGAGAATGCATAATTAGTTAGGGAGTGCCGCACAATATCTGGCGATTTATAGTAGATTCGAAAGATTCCTGAAGCATCCTGAGAATTCCTAGCATAAAATTGTGGATTTCTAGGGGTATCTTTAATATTTTTGGAAAAAAATCTTGAGAATGCTGAACAGGTACCCAGCGAAATATGGGAATTGCTAGCGATTGTCTCGAGACTTGACAATATTCAGCAAAATCGCAACACAATCTTAAGCTCCTAAACGATATCCTCGTAACTTCTGAAATTAGGGCGATATCTCAGGATTCCACGCGAGATGCTTCAGAGTCCTAGCGGAATCCTGAGTATTTTTAACTGGCACCTGAAGATTTCTATCAGGCTGTCACATAGTCCTTTTCTACAGAAATCTGCTTTGAAGTGGACCGTTCCGAAGCCTGTTCAACAAAGGATAACATTACAAGAACCTTATGACATTCTTAAAATCATTTATAAAACAAAATAAAAAATATGGGTTCTGATTTTGGCACGGTTCCGTTTTTGGCAACTGAAAATATCGACCTTGTTTTCAAAAACGGAATCCCAATGTATAATTTTGTGAAAGCTATTATGGTTCGTCCACTTTTACACCAATTATACAAAAATACTACTGTATACCCAGGTAACATTGGTAGCTGCACAACAGTTTATTCAGCTGGAACGAGGCTGTATCAATTAAATATTAGCTGAATAAGCTGTTATTCAGTTACCAATACCAATTCAGTTAGGAATACCAATTCAGTTAGGAATACTGGGGGTAATTTGCCCATGTTAAGGAAAACAGCAATTTTAAATGTGAAAAACATTATTTTATGCTCTTTCTTCAATTATGGTCGAATAGACAAACATGTTTTCTATCAAATAGTAGAAACATCTATCCATTTTAGCCTTGATGGGATTTATAAATCAATTTTCAAAAAATGCTTGCTTAACTGCATTGTTTTGCGAGGTAAAACGCCCCGCTTTAATTCGGCGTTACTCGTGCTATAAACGAACGCACACAATCATGCATGCTTATGAGCCTATGTATGCTATAAAACGTTTGACTTTTACTGTGCGCCCTGTTTTCAAGTTGCCCGTGAGAGAGAGCGAGACAGCACTAACACACGGCGCACAGTAAAAGTCATCAGGACAAAAGAATAAATTATTTATTTATTGCATACATCCGAGTGTTATTCAGATGTTATTGTTCAATAATAGTACCTATACATGTTGATGCGAAAAATGTGCATTTGTTAAGCTCCATTTTGTGCGTAACTTCAACGTTGCATTACGCTTGGTTGAATTTGAATTTTAACGGTCGTTATGGTGTTATGAAATAGAGGTGGGCGTTTTGCCTCACGAATTGATTGAAGTTTAGGTCCTTCATTCAACATATTTTTGTATGTAATACTAACTATGACAGTGCACAAGTCGGCTCTTGACAAGAGTTTCAGAAAATGGGTTGTTTATCGATCTAAAAATGACCTTGAAAATCACTCAAAATTGCAATAAAAACTGCAAAAAACGTTTCTAAACGTTTTTTTTACGATTTTCTTGAGAAAAGGCGAGGCTTTATCAAGATAATTGATGTAAAGCCAAATAAGTAGTTGAGAAAAGCAGATAAAAATATATTAAGAGAAACCATATTATCCTTTTCCTATAATCAAGGGTAAAAAAAGCATTCTAAAATACATCGTTCGTCCAAAACGAGGGTAGTGCCTTTTGCCCCCTATGGGCTAATTACCCTCAGTTCCCATATCGATTGAAATTTGATCAGCGATCGCCAGAGCCATGCCACATTACAATTCACATTTCTTCCCGCCCCTCAGTGTGACTTACTTTACTGGGCATTTATTTGCACCATGGAAAACCTTCACTGAAGGATTCCATTACAGTGGCATGCCGTGAGGGCTCCCCAAATCAACGCGATTATTTTCGGCGACAGCGACAAACAATCGCCGTGATTTTGCTGCATGCACAGTTTGACGCGATTTCGCGTAAGTCGAAATCGCGGCGATTCCGTGTCGTTGCCGCCCAAAATAATCGCGTTGGTCGCAAAAGTTTAAAAAAGTTCCTCAACGATCGCATAAAATTGAGAATGTGTACAAAGTTTTCAATCTGAGAACATCTGCGTATCAATGTGTGCGTGATGTTTGGCGTAGAAAACGGTTCCTTTGATTGTGGTGTTTTAGTTGCACTGTAAGCAGCTTTCATTATTTTTTGGTCGAAAAGAAATGTGTTTATATATTTGAGCTATATTTAGATCGCGTTTATGAAATAATGAAGAGAAATGTCTGTAGATCTAGATATTCTAGTATTTTTTTATAATGTTGAAGTGTTGTATTTTGACCTCTCACTATGTCACAGTGGGCCGTTAGTTGTGAGACGAATAAAAACTTATTGCGACCGAAATGAAAATAAATACGACGAATACAGGCAACGGTTACAATTTAATTGCATTATTTCTAATAAACGATCAACATTTAATAAAATCTGATTCCACAATGCGAGAGCCGTCTTGGGAAAGAATTGTTTGGCATCGGTTTGTATCAGTACCATTCACTGAAGTGCTAAGAAAATGGCAGATTCACACTGATCAAACATTAATATGATGGATATTAGTACATCACCGTACCATGAAATATTTCTTTTTTTTTTCGTTGCTGTATAGGCTAATCGGGAAATAGTTATTTATACAACAAGTTGCAAAATGATGATATTTTCAGCTCGAGTCGCACAGTGCTGAAAAAATCGAGTTTTGCAACGAGTTGCATACAACATTTTTTGCTATTACGAAAAATTCCGTTTAAACTGGATCGTTTTCGAAAGCACAAACAATCATTTCAACAGAAACCACGTGTGCGTACATCCATGTGTAGTATCATTTCAGTGTTTTCAATCGCGTAGGCTGCGACAAAGTAGTATCTACGAATGTCACAAATTTTCTAGTTCTGTATGAACCCATATTCCCTATAGGAGGACAGAACAGATGCGTACAGTAGCTGGTTCTGCTTCAACCTCTACGAATGCTAAACGATCCGCACCAAAACAAGTTTTGTCAGATCTGTCTGAAAATGCAGTTCGCCTCAAATGGATTTTTCTCGGTATCTTTGCAAGATTCCCTGTTTCGGAAGTAGGGCGTATTCGAGCGCATCCGGAATCGAATCGAATGCACCCCTTCCGAAGTTAGGTATCTCGCATGGATTCTGAGAAAATCTAACTTCGGCGAGGAAACTTTTTATCGCGCCGAAAATATAACCAGTCTTATATCTGGATCGCACATCACCATATGAATGGGGGGTCTGTAGTCTTGAGGTTACGCTTTCGCTTCATAAGCGGAAGGTCATGGTTTCGATTCCCAGCCCCTCCACAAAAAATCCGTCCAGCCACCAGAGGACGCCTCACGGAGGACCGTGCTTTGGGGGCGCATCCATCCTCCGTCAGTATCAGATGGTGACTGAGACAAAGTGACCCTCTTCGCAGGCAGCTAGCCTCACTAATAGCAGAGCTCTCTCCTACCTGCTCGGTGTGAGAGTAAAAGAGTAGGAGAGAGTGAACCTATATGTAAATATAGATAAGTTGAAAATAGATCTGCATCGATAAAGTAGCTACAGATCAACTGAGTCCGGCACAGTAGTAGCCACATGCACGGAGTGCCTATAAAAAAAAAAAAATCACCATATGAAATTAGATGCTATGGCAGAACAGATTGGGATATTTGACTGACGCCTCTTAAACAGTACTGAAAAGTGCTACTTTTCAGCACCGAAAACAGTGCTGAAAAGTAGTTTTGGTAGGAAAAGCAGGCTATAATGTAGTGCATCTTATTAATGAAAAGTTTTTTGGTTTGCAACGGAATCGCAAAAAGGAAGTTGTGATATCCTCAGGATCATCAGTAATTATTAATAATTAAAACCACTATGTTTTCCAATGATACAAAATAACACTCACTCTATATTTCTCTCTTTTCGACTCCACACCCATCTACCACACGCTCAATCCGAAACCCCCCAAACCGCTCTCCGTTCATACTCAAATCCGAATACCACATCCTCCCCTTCAATAATAGCATGGATAACATTATAATGGTTTACAATATTAATTATCATTACAAAATCTTATTGTTCACAGCATTGAGATATCTTTGCGGCTTCTTGATCTTCCTAGCGTCTCTGCGTTTGGATAAGGGCTGTTTATCCTCATCAGCCGTAATGGGAGTACCGGCTTGGGTCATCACCGGTGGTTGCGAGGATGACTGGTGGTGTACGTCGTCGGCTACTCCTGATTCCTCTGTCAAACCTAACCCGTCCTCTGGTGCAGCTAATAAAAAAAATTCAAAACAAAACAAATATTAGGAAAAATTGTCATAGAATTGTAAAAAATCCATTAAACAAAATCTGACATACTCATCTTGCGCTTCACAAATTTCTTCAGAAATTTCACATTACGGTCATAGACCTTTTGCGTGGTTAAATCCTTAACCGTCGCTCGTCCAGCTCCAGTAATTTTAACGACTTCATGAAAAGCATTTCTGTATTGTGTATCCGTTTTATCACGTTTCGCCTGGCTGACCAAAACGGTGTCCCCTACCTTAATATTCAGTTCAGAAGCTTTGCGCCTAACGTCTTCCTTAGCATTGCGATTGAACTTGGAAGATTGATCTCGGTCTCGTAGTTCTTCGTCCACAAGTTGCTTAGAATCCGTTCGTACATCTGGCAATAAACTCCGCACCGTTCTTCCGAACATCAGTTCAGCTGGCGGTACCTTTGTAACATGATGCGGCCATGTATTGTAAGCTGCTACATACTCGGCCAGAGCCTCCTTCCAATTCTTTTTCCCCAAGCGCGCGATGGCAGATATCTTGTTGATACCCTGCATGCTTCTTTCAACTAGTCCATTCTCTGTTGGGTTCAATGGTGTGCTGTGAATTAACTTTACTCCCCACACACTCTGCAGCCATGTCTTAAGGTCGGCGCTGTTAAACGGAGGACCATTGTCCGCTTTCTTGTTTTTGGAATGTAGTACGTGTTGAAAACCCGCTTTAACGCATTCTTAACGGCTTCGGCATCTGTTTTCTCCATAGGAAACGCAACTAAGAACCTCGAGTAGTTATCTGTGAGAACAAGGGCTTTCCAATTGTGTGTATCCGATGCTGTTGAGAAGTCCATTGAGACGTAATCCCATGGGTTTTTCGGAAGCTCCGTCAACGTAATAGGCAATGGGTGATTTGCTGCGGTTACCAGCTGACATTCCGGGCAGCTTCGAACGAAGTCTTCCACTTCTCGATCCATATTTGGCCACCATAACCCTTGTCGTAAAAAGTTCTCCATAGTGGACATTCCAGGGTGGCTTCGATGGGCCAACTGCAGCGCACGAGTTCGCAAAAGGATGGGTAGGACCATTTTCTCCTGCTTCATCAACAATCCACCTTGCACATACATGTCACGTTGGAAAGCTTGATATCTTGCGATTTGTTCCGGCCATTTCTCGGTCTTTTTGATGCATTTCATCACAGTTTGAAGTTCGTTATCGTTGGCCGAAGTTTCTTTGACCTCCGCCGTGGTCAAAGCAAGCAGATGATCGTTAATAATTCCCAGATCCGCTGTGACTGAACACAGCTCGTGGGGTTCTTTATCCATACCAAAATGCGGATCGCTCCGTATTCTACCAATCCTTGAAGGTGCATCCGCAATGTTATTCATACCTGCTACATGCTCGAACTTGAAGCAATAGTGGTCCATCCGCAACATCCATCCTTCAGCTCTGGATAAAATTCGTTTACCGACATCTTTACCCTTTGCCTTAGTCATGAACATAAGTGCTTCGTTGTCACATCTTAGTGTGAAATTCCTTCCTAGCAGGTAGTACGCAAATCGTTCCATAGACCAGATGATAGCTAGTGCCTCCCTGTGCAACTGAGGGTACCGACGCTCCGCTTCGGTCAGACTTTTCGAAGCACAAGCAATTATCCGACGATTTTCAGTACCACCGGCCTCCTGTACTAGAACTCCTCCGATTCCCCAAGGTGCACATCGGTGTACAAAATGGTATCGTCATTCTCATCGAAGTAGCCACGTTTAATCAAATCATTTTCCGCTGCATCCTTCAGTGCGTCAAAAGCAATCTGTCGTTCTTCGGTCCATTCAAATTTAGAATCAACCGACAACAGCTCCCGTAACGGTTTGGTTTTATGGGCAAAATTGCGAATAAACGGGCTAATGAAGGTCATCATGCCTAGAAAACTCCGGACTTCAGACGTGTTTTTGGGCCGTTCAAACGATTTGATATCAGAGATCTTCTGCTGGGTGGGCACAATTCCGCTTCCGTCAATAGTAAACCCCAAAAAATCAACTGATTGCTGGTCATACCTCGACTTCTCCTCATTTATGGTGAGATTATGCTCATGTAACGCTTCTTTAACAGCGGCTACATTTCCCCTCAGTTCATCCAGTGTCCTCCCATAAATAAGAGTGTCATCGAGGTAAACTATGACGTTCTTGCATTTAACCAATATTTTCTCCATCACCCGTTGGAAATGTTCAGGTGCGCATGACAGACCGAAAGGCAGTCTTTTAAAACGCATAAGTCCGTTGGCGGTCATGAAAGTGGTGAAATGGCGAACACTTTCATGCAATTCAACATGAAAATATGCGTCCTTCAGATCAAGCTTTGTGAAGAACATCGTGCCTTTCGGAATGTCTGACCAGATTTTCTCCAGTGACGGCATAGGGTACGGCTCCCGAATAATCGCTTTGTTGACTGCCCGATAATCGACAACGATGCGGAAATCATTTGTACCCTTTGGTACCAGTACAAGTGGTGAGACGTGTGTAATGGTATGATGTTCCTTATCCGCACGCTCGATTATCCCTTTCAGTTCCATTGCTCGTAACCTCTCGCTAGTAGCATTCTCAAAAGCTTTCGGAATGTTGTATCTAATAATTTGCATCGGAGACACCGACTCGTCAATCTTGAATTTGATTGGATCGGTTCGAACCTTCGGAAACTCCTTAGTCTCCGTCCTGAGATTAAAGATAGCCTGCGGTCCCTGAATTTTTTCACTATCCTCATCTGTTTTTGGAGGACCAAAACGAATTAGATTCAAGTTTTGCGATGTTTCAAATCCAAGCAATGATGATTGAGTCCCTCTCACCACAAAAAATTTGGCCAAATGTAACGATGCACTATGATTCGCCACGCCAATATAGGCTCTAAAAGAGCACTCAACCTCGAGAGAACCCTGTTGGGCGTACGCTTTCAGGACTTCTTCAGGAAAGGCCACCAAATCATGAATAACTGATCTACAATTTGTCTTGATCTTGTTCCAGCTATCGACAGTTATAGTATTCACGGTGGCACCAGAATCTATTAAAAAATTGATGCACTCAGTACCGATTACGCAATCGACAAGCCTAGGATCTTTCAAAGATCGTTGAAGAGTAGGCTTTTGTGTAATCAACTGTAAACAAGATGGAAACAGAAATAATCAAAATAAAACATTTTAGAACGTTATTTATTACTACACGCCCTGATTAGAATTTCGACAATATTAGTAGGCACCTGGTATTTTACTGTGAAGTTGTTTCATTATCTACCTGATTAATTCGTTCAGCTTCGGCTTTAACGTCGTTGGTTCGCGCAGGATAATTGGCATCAGTACCCCTCGGTGTGCGACAGAACTCGGCGTAATGGCCAACTTTTCCGCAAGAGTAGCATTTCACCCGAAATGCTTTGCATTCCTTAGGGCCATGCAAACGTCCACATTTTGTGCAAGATCGAACATCATGGTTCCCATGGGCATCTCGCTGCTTACTATATCGATAACGAGAGTTGAAACTCTGCGATGGTTGCTGTTTTCTGCGATACGGTTCAAAACGATGGAATCCCTGCTTTGGTGTTGTTGAATGCAAAGCGTTGACCGGTCGGATCTCAACATTTTCATCGCCCCTGTCCAAGCTTGTCACATCCTTCGGTACTCTGTTCAACTCGGCCACTTCCGTTCGGATATAGTCCAGATGCTTGCCGTGTTTGATAATTCGTTGGAAATTATTATCGAGCATATTTGACATCTCATAGAGTTTGTCCGCTATTTCTGGAATTGAACGTCTTAAGAGCGCTTGCAGAAATTCCTCTTCGCGTTGCTGATCGGCGAAATCACAAAATTTTGCTTGTGCTTCTAGCCGTAGCACCCAATCGCCGAATGATTCGTTTGAATTCATACGCATCTCGCGAAACTTCAGACGTTCTTTAGCAGGATCGCATGTCTGATTGAAATATCTGTTCAATGCAGAAACAGTATCAGCATAAACATCATTCGAATCCTGCTTAAGGAACTTTTCGTGCAATTCGATAATGCTCAACAGGTAATTCCCGGCGAAGATTTTCATTCCTGTGAGCCTCGTCGCAGGACTAACCGGCGCTTTACACGAGACAATTCTCTCAAATTGATCGCGAAAACGAATCCATTCTGCTTTTCGCTTGTTAGTCGGCAAACCTTCGTCGAATGATTTCAATGGCCACGTACCCGATAACCACTCCGACGTAGTTGGACGTTTCTGTTCTTGTTTTACAGCCGGTAACAAACTACTGATTCCACCGTCTTCCGTGTCTGATTCCTCCGACGATGAACGCTCGCTTTCACGCCAAGTACCACTCATTTTCACGGTAATAATAGATCAAAAACGTTACGAACAGTGACTTACTTTACTTTTTTCACTATGCCGCCACACTGAAATGAGCTTTTTCCGAACACAGAAAACAACTTTGTCTGTCTTCTTCTACCTGCAGTGTTATGCTACTTGACAAACATCAAACTGAATGCCAGAAGTTGAAAAGAGTCCGATAGATGATTTAGCGCAAGCGCAGAAGCTGTTACCCCAGTGCAAAAAATATGACATGCATGAATGCTTACACTCTAAAGAATAGCTACTGACAAAATCTAAGCAAATTCTGTCCTTAAAATATTCTATTACTCATATTTTGCTCATTATCCCGAAGAGCGTGTTTGAGTAGTCAATAAATTCACTGCGCTTATTGTCAGTCGCTCTCGCTTTGTTAGTTGTCTCTCTTTAATCACAACGATTTTTTGTTTTGTTTCGCACACCATGTGCCGATTCAAGAGCTTTTATTTTCACATTGCAATGAAGTTGGACATTCGTGTTTCTTTTTTTTTTTTTTGCTTGCAGTGATGGCAGTTTATATTTACTCTGTAGCTGTGAGCTATACTCAGCGTACTTTTTATGTTTCATTTTGACTATTGCGTGATGGCAGTTTACATTTATTCAATTTAGCTATGAGCTTATACTCAGCGTAATTGTAGCTGTGAGCTATACTCAGCGTACTCTTGTATGTATCACTTTTGACCATATCCGTTTAGTTCTTTGCCAGTTGAAAATCAGTTATGTTCAGATATCATTTTTTTTATTGGCCATGAGCTAAACTCGGCTCTACTTTATAATGCGTGGCAACAATGGACCTTCTCCTGTTCAGCCAGTAATCAGACAATGTTTGTTTGGCCATGGACTTTTCCGGCTCAAACGATAATGTCAATTTTGCGATTGCTTGTATATTCTCTTTATTTGTATATTTTAATTGAAGAAAAAAAAAATGGTAGACAGCAGTTCAAGTTATACAACATAGCAATCCATAAAATCGTTACAAGTTGCAAGATATACAATGTTGATATTCCTGGCAACACTTCTAAAAGCTGTCATGTACCCTTTGCCTCATTTTTTTCGTTTTGGGCAATGAATATAATTTATTCTTTTTATATTTCACTTACCAATATCATGGCAGGATCGCCAATGTGATATCCTCAGGATCATCAGTAATTATTAATAATTAAAACCACTATGTTTTCCAATGATACAAAATAACACTCACTCTATATTTCTCTCTTTTCGACTCCACACCCATCTACCACACGCTCAATCCGAAACCCCCCAAACCGCTCTCCGTTCATACTCAAATCCGAATACCACAGAAGTTTATATTGATGATTAACTCATGAAATCAAACATTCGGTAAACAATAATTCATTTGTTTCCTTGTATCAGTAATATTTTCATCGTTTTGAACAGCAAAGTTGCAAAAAAGTGAAATGACATTTTCTGGGTTGAAACCTAATATGTCATAACAAGCAAAGATAAGTTGAAAGGAAGATAACTCCTGCAACAGTCTCCAGTCAACAACACACCTCGTTGAAACAAATTACTCGCAAATTAAATGTCCATGCATCATTTTCTCAAGCTGGAGGAATGCAACCGATGTATGAATGGAACCATCGTACAGCCCGGCAGCAATACCAACTATTAAAAGAAATACATCTGCGGGAAAGCTTCTGCCACAGCACTTCACATCGGAAGTCCGCCTCGGGAGCTGAAGTGGTCTTATGGCCAGGTATACCCCCATGTAGTTGCAGTTGGACACATTCATCATCCCGAATGCGATGTCCGGTGGCGGTTTTTCGCTTTCGGAATGTACAACGCTTTCAGGTTATGCGGCCTGCGATTTTTCAAGTCGATGAGAAACGAAACTATACATGGAAATGCTAGCATTGGTAATGACGATACGAAGCGATTTTATTTTAAACATATATTATTAAAATGTTTCGTGAAGCCTGATATCAAATCTGATATGATTCGAAAATTTCTGAAACGAAAGGAAATTTTGTTAGTTTCGGACGCTATTTGACGGAACCTTTTAGCATATCGCATACCCTTACTCCGCTGCAAACTTATGAGGATAAATGGAAAAATCCTTTTTGCTGCTGCCGTTGGCTGTTTGAAAAATTGGCTCATCACGCCCTGCAGCAAGTGCAAAATCTTCTCAGATGCATTCCCGCCGCAAGCTTTCAACGTGGTGTGATGTGGAAATTAAAAAAGCTGCCAGCCAGTGAGCCAAATTAAAAACACAATCCATTTAGTCCCCCCGTTTGATGGTAATGCTTGGGCGTAATAAATTTGCCTCGTCCATCGTTGTCGTTTATATTATTTTTTTCATCCCGAGAGTTGACGGCGTGCTTCCGACTGGGATGCTGTAATTGATGATGATTCGCGATGCCTTTTTTCCTGAGTCAAGTGGTGGAATTAATCTGCCATGCGAAATTAAAAATGGGATTTTTTCCTTTCGTGATTGGAAACGTATCTTCGGCGCTTCGTTTCCCACCGAGTCGGAGGTCACCGACGATCTTCAATCAAAATCTCAATGCCAAATATGATCAAGAAGAATTCTGTACTCCAACGGTAAAGAAACAATAGTATTTAATCACGTTTCACAGCCTACGAAGTCTACACGGTGAAAACCGCACGGAATGGAACGCGAATGCGAGATATTGCACCGGGAGGGAGAGCTAACGCCCCCACAAAATAGCGTGAACAACACATATTGACTGTCGATTGCTTTCCCGATGTTCGAAATTATGCGCCCTAAGATGACGACGAGGACCACGACGACAGTAATCAAGCGCAGCCCACAACCAATCGAACGGAACTTCTCCCGCGAGGCAGCATTTAGACAAAGTCTCCTCGAGTTGATTGAGCTGAAAGTAAATAGAAAGGTAAACTTTCCTTCTTCCAGGGCGGCGGTGGTGGAGCTTGACGCCCCTGAAGAATAGGGCTACATGCAATGGCCCAGTAGAAGAGCGAGATGCCGCGGAGATAAGCAAATTGTAGGTATACCTACCATGAGCTAAACGTGAACCTGAACGGCGACGATGGATGGCTGACGACGACGTGGGATGTTTTGGGGGCGCAGTTTTCACATTGACTGGGTTGTAGGCTAGTAGAAGTACCGATTGAGTGAGTGAGTGACTGACTAGAGGAGTTTGCTGATTGTACGCCAATGGGCTCCAATCGACAGATGTGGATTGTGCGGTGCTGTTCTACGACCCAAGCGGCGGCGGCGCTGATGATGCCCCCAAGGGGTAATATTTGTTGAAAGATTTTTGCACACTCGTATCCTGTGTTAGATGGCAATTGAGATCTTCGGTTTGGATTTTATGGGTCGACCATTAACGTCGGAGAAGGATCAAAGGGTAAGCTAAATTTTGTGATATATAGATAATTTTTAGATGCTGACATACGTTCTGATATATTGCTAGCGATTAACAGTAGAGACACTGACAAAAATACGACACAAAGATACGAAAAAAATCCGTGAATTTGTATTTGTAATAGTTATGTATTGTCCAGCAACTTTCAGCATTTAATGTTTTACCATACGCTATATATTTAATACACCGAAAAATATGTCGTAGATTTCAAGCACAATTTTTAGAATCTTTGGATAAATTACTAGCTAGCCGAACAGGTAAAAATTATACTGAAATCTAAAAAATAAGCATTACCTTTTTAAAGCCTGGAATTGATTTACTTCTTACAAATTATCATTAGAAAATTTAGCATATTCCCAATAATCCAAACTTGAATCCGCAAGAAACTCGTGAAGGATAATCTGATCAATTCTGAACTCCTAGTAATTTTATAAAGTTTTTCGAGACCCCAGTAGGTTCCTACAGGATTCCAATGGTATCTCGGGGATTTTCAAACATTGTAATGTACATCAATTTCTAGAGGTTTGTGATATATTGAGGACCTCTTGATTACATTATTTATTTAGTTGGTGTTACATCAATTAATTTGATAAAACCTCGTTAACGATGTTACGCCAATTCACTCGGTCCATGACGCTGTCCCTCCAACTTCGATTTTGGCCCACGCTCTCCAGATCTTGTTGCTCCTGATCACCTCGCTCTCTGTGCTCCCTGCCTTCTTGTGCCAACCGGATTCGACGCCAACACCATATTTGCAGGATTGTTGTCCGGAAGTCTTGCAACATGCTCTGCTCAGCGCACCCGGCTTTCGCAACCTTCTGGATACTGGATTCGCCGTAGAGCCTAGCGAACTCGTGGTTCATTCTCCGCCGCTACACACCGTTTTCCTGCACACCACCAAAGATCCTCCTAAGCACCCTTCGTTCGAATACTCCAGATCCTCTTCCAGCATGGTCCATGCTTCATGTCCGTAGAGGACCACCGGTCTTATTGGCGTTTTAAATATGGTACATTTGGTGTGGGGGTGAATCTTTCTCGATCACAGCTTCTTCTGGAGCCCAGAGTAGGCGCGACTTCCACTGATGATGCGTCTCCGTATTTCACGACTAACGTTGTTATCAGTCGTTAACAAGGATCCGAGGTAGACGAACTCATCAACCACCTTCAAAGCATCCCCATCTATCGTAACACTACTTTCTAGACGGGCTCTGTCGCGCTCGGTTCCGCCTATCAGCATGTACTTTGTTTTTGACGCATTCACCACCAGGTCGGCTTTTGTCGCTTCACGTTTCAGGCGGGTGTACAGGTCTGCCACCGTTCCAAATGATCTACCGACAATATCCATATCATCTGCGAAGCAAACAAATTGGCTGGATCTTGTGAAAATCGTACCTCGGTTATTGAACCCGGCTCTCCGTATGACACCTTCTAGCGCGATGTTGAACAACAGGCACGAAAGTCCATCACCCTGTCGAAGTCCCCGGCGGGATTCAAACGAACTGGAATGTTCGCCCGAAATCTTCACGCTATTCTGCACACCGTCCACCGTTGCTCTTATTAGTCTTGTGAGCTTCCCGGGAAAGCTCGTCCATGATTTTTCATAGCTCTTCGCGGTCGATGCTATCGTAAACCGCTTTAAAATCGATGTACAGGTGATGCGTTGGGACTTGGTATTCACGGCATTTCTGGATGATTTGCCGTACATTGAAAATTTGGTCTGCCGTCGAGCGGCCGTTGATGAAATCAGCTTGATAAATTCCCACAAACTCGTTTTCTATTGGTGATAGACGGCGGAACATAATCTGGGATAGCACTTTGTAGGCGGCATTCAGGATAGTGATTGCACGATAGTTTTCACATTCCAGTTTGTCGCCCTTCTTGTAGATGGGGCATATGACCCAGTAGCGTAGCTAGGGGGGTGCGGTGGGTGCGGTCCGCACCGGGCCCCGAGCTCTTGGGGGCCCCAAAATCGCAGGGCGGATTTCTCATAACATTAAAATTTCGACATAGCTTGTAGGAAAATGACAATCTGTAAGATACCAAAAATATAATGAGAATGGCAATTATAAGTTTCGGAGAAGACTAGGTTCAGCGTTATACAGGGGCCCCTTGATTATCCCTTTTTTTATATTTAAGAGTAGGTCGAGGGGCCCGGGGGACCGTGGCTTTGGGCCCCCACAGCACAGTGGTTACATTTGTTCTACGAAGCGGCCATAAATCATTTCACTCAATATCCGATGACAAGTGCCATCAGAAATCGCCAAATTAATTATTTTTAACTGTTATTACTTCATCGAAGTTGTTGTCGTCATTGATATTACATAAAACATTCTGATTAAAAATAAAGGATGCAAAGAGCATATTGCGATGGCGCTTTAATTTAAATGACACTGCGGAACACGTTTTTGTCTCTAGCACCAAAATACCGCTGTTCGTTTAATTAAGGGTTGCTGAATCCATTGCCGTTTTAAGAAATATCATAGCACGTCCAGTTTTTGAGATATTGACTATTGAAAATGCAAAAAATGACTATTTCAGCCAACTTGCATGCAAGTTTCCCAGCTTGTAAGGTAATATATTGGCTTAATTTGCCACTGAATTCAAACTTTATGTGTATAACAATACTTATCATTAAAGTTTGTATTATTTTCGATACGGAAAAGTTATTTTTCGATGGTTTAGAGAATTGTTGTATTTTGCCATATAAAAGAAACGAAGAATATTGTATGGAGACTGCAAGCATGTTGAAAAAATCGGTTTAATCGAAATTTAATCGCGCAATTTCAATCAAATTATTTCTGAAATGAAAGTTCAAGTTCTATTTTGCATGTTTGGTGGATTAGATTACAAAAAAGTATGATAAATTGTTCTTTTAATTTCATGTAAACATTAATAAAAGCAGTGTTTTGTACAACTTTGGCGACCTGTAGCTAAAAATTGTGACGTGCTGGAACATTTCTGAGAACGGCATCAGATTCAGCAGCCCCAAATCTACTAGAGACATATAATTTGGTTCTTGAGATACGCAAACATGTCATTTTTGTTACGCTGTGTGATTAAATGCGCATAAAGAGACTTTGCAATTATCCATCTCTCCGTGTCCAAGAATAACCTAAATATGTGATATTTTATTGAAAAGGACCATGAAATCTATAAACTGAAAGCAATATATCAGGATTATTAATTTCCAACTGAAGATGATTCTCTGCTCAGAGTTGCTCATATGTCTAGGTTTGGTATGTGGATATAAAAAGCTTTTAAACACTTTTCGAAGTGCAGTTAATGTACATACTTAATAAAAACCAGTCATACTTATTAATTATGCCAATTTCACATCAAATCTCTATCAAAACCAAATAACGAACTTGTCACTTATGCAATCAACCTATTGTTTCAAAAAATTATATCTGAGAAATTTATAATGCATTATATGTGAATATTTTGTTGCATTTAATTTTTTTTTCTGGTTCTCACAATTTTATTTTAAGCGCTGGATCTGTAGATAGTGGAATGTTGTTTAAAATATTGTTTCGATGCTAGTTATATAAACAAGAATGTTTTCAAGTCGTACCTCCCACACTTTGGGAAGTCATCTCATATATATTAGAATGACTGTTTTACCATTACTAAATTATTAGCACTTTATTGTCTCAGCGCCCTCACTGAAAATGTATATAAAGGGAAAATATTCAATGTTGCAAGTGTATACATATCGAAAGGATGTAGTTACAGTAAAAATTTTATTATTTTGCATATTAATTCGATGGTAACTATCATATTGGTATGAGATAATTTCTATGAATGTTTCTATTATTGCCTCTTTTGGTAAAAACTAACAACTTTGAAGGCACCTTGCTAACTTATTTGCAAATATTTGCAGCTAGAAGCTTCACAGGTTCATTTTCCTACTCAAACATGATCATTTGGTGGCAGAAGTTTGATTAAATGTGATTAAGAACATATTCAAAAACGTACTTCAAATAAAGTGGTGTAATTATGAAATGACTATATTTCTATCCTCATTACTCACATCAATGCTGCCTCCTAGATGTCACATAAGAATCTAAAATGTAGCGGAAGTGATAGATATATATCTGTGCTAAGGGTCTGTAACCTAAACTGATCAAAATATCAATTGATTCTGGTTTACGGACACAGTACACAACATGCAAAAATCGCTTCATTTTTCACGTATTTTTGAAACATGAAAAATATACTCCATCATTCATGGCCCTACTATGAATACTTTATAGGAACGTCTATAAAATTTATGTTTTTACATTCTTGAGATCATAATTGATCCATGAAAAAGCGAGGGAGCGAAAAACAAGACAATTTATTTTTCGATTTTTGACCTATGGGCGGTACCACTGTGCACAGCTTGGGGGCCTTCACAAATATTTGTTTAGTAAGTTATTTTTCTTGATGTTGTTCAATCGATTGTACTCATGAGAAAACTGAGCCTTTGAAATGAATTTTGTAAAATGGCAAATACTAATTTTCTTTTAGTCTAAGACCACTTGTGAGGTCTAAGGGGGGAGAAAATAATCAGCGTACGAACTGGGGTGCAAACAATTTCAACAAATTTTATTTTATTTTTGGTTTCTAAAAAGTGACAGAGTAATATGCCTTTTATGTTTTAAGGTTGTCCTTGAGGTCGTTGTTCCATGGAGTCGTTTGAAAAAAAAAATTATTAACGTTTTGAGTTGAACAGAACAATTTATCTATTATGATCTTGTCTTCAAAATTTTCGATTTTTTGAAGAACTTGGTGGCGAAAGAAAAAAACAATTTCCAGCCTTATCTCAAAATCAATCAATCAATCTCAATCACTACAGGTATTTCTCCAGCGTTTCTGCTATAATGTATACCAATGACTTGTTGAAATTGTTTATGAAGTATTTTGATTATTCTTCGACGAGTTACACTGAACAATCCCCTATGACTGCTCCATGAAGTTTATTGTTAATCGAAATTCCTTCAGGTTTTTTTTTGAATCATTATAAAACACTTACCAAAAATCATTAAAATTTTTTCGCGGGTGACCTTAAATAATTCATAAGGATATTTCTTTAAAAAAAATCCCGGTAATTTAAACGAAATTTTGCCATGACTTAATTTTTTGTTGAACGTTAAAAAATCGAGAAAGTTCTTTCAAGAATTCGTTGAGGAATTCTTTCAGGAATGTTTGCAGAAATTCTAACCGGATTTCTTCAGAATCAACATTAGCCACAAACCTGGGAACAAGTGCTTTCACGTAGAAACTCTACAGAATGTTCTGAGCAATGTAGTCAGGATTTTTTCCATTAATTTCTAAAGAATTGCTTCGCCCTTAAAACTACTATGATAAAGCTAGTAATAGTCTATCTGGCGTTCCTATATGGACGTCAAATCATCACGGGACTAAATAAAATGTCACAGAGATTCCGAATACGTCAATTTTATTTCTTTTCAAAGGATTCTTCAAGACTGCTTGCAGAAATCATTCTAGGAATATATCAGGGTTTCAACCAAGAATTTCACTGAGCAGACCTTTGAGCATATTCCCCAGAAAAACATTGAAGGGATTTCTTGGCGTACCTTTGGCCAATCTCGTGGTTTTCCCAAATATTTCTTTTCAAATAACTCCAAGGATCCTTCTACGAATTATTTTACTTATTTCAAATATACCCCTTGAGATTTATCTAAGATTTTTTTCTGGTATTGATCTAATAAATTTGCGAGAATTTCTCAGATAATTGGAAAACTTACTTCATTTTTTTTTCAGTGTTCCCTTCTTGTATTCGTTAATTACTTTAACTAGTTATCCAAGTGATTAAAGCAGAAATTTCCCCAGAAACAACTTCGCAGTTCTACCATTTTTAAGCATTCTTTTGAATATTGAAGCAAAATTTCTTCTGAGACTTCTTTAACAAAAAGTTTCTCAAAAATCCAAGAATTTAACAAATTTCGACAGAGTTAAAGAAGTTCCCGATTTTTAATATAGAAAAATCTGTATATGTTTTATTTATTTAAGTATTGGAAGATTTTCTCTAGGGATAGCTCGATGAGTTTCGCTGGGAATTCCTCATAAAATAACATCAATCACAAAATCAAACATTCTATCTTGCCTGCTAGATCTGCATAAAAGGCACAACAAAGAAATAATCAGTGATTTGGTTAATACTAAAATTTCTGAAATTTGTCCAGCGAGTTTAACAAATACATGGTAAATATGAATTGTTCCAAGTTTGTTTTCACGATTCTTCAAGAAGTTCAACTAGGAATAACCATAAGCATACTATTTAATACCGTACAGCATACAGAAAGTTATCCAAAATATCTCCTAAGAGCTTTTTAAACAGAAACATATAGAAACTTCTGAGGTAACCGCTTCATATATATCATTTGATTCTACAAGCAAATTAAACTATCTCCTGGACGAAATTCTAACTACGTCGTGGTATGGGTGATTTTTTATCGGCAGAGTATTTTTTTTTACTTTTTAATCACGTTATTCCCAGTGAACCACGTATCGTATAAGAATGTGCGTCAAAAATCTCATATTCATACGTCAAAAATCAGAATCGCACAATATGCCAAACCCAAACGAATAAATGTTAACACAAATTGTATATAATTCTTCACTACGATTCATTGTCGACAAACTTTGTTGACAACAAACCATGCCGTAAATATTATAATCTAGAATCGCGTCAAGTTATATAAACTGACAGATCACATATCAATGCAGACTAGCAAGAAATGAAATCGCAATAACTTTGCAAAATTTGCCACCCGACCCGAGGTTGATATCTTCGGGCGGTGGGCTTCAAAGAACAACAAAGCGTATGTACTGTATAGCAAACTTCCTTTCATATTGGCAAATAATCACACCTCATTCATGAAGTGATCTGTAGTGTAGTGGTATGGTACAATGTTAGTGATCCAAAGGTCCGGTGTTTGAGTCTCAGTGGAAACATTTTTTTTATTTTTATCGGAATTTTGTGACATCGTATTGCTGACCATGGAAAGTCTGAAAAAATCGTGGGAAGTGCGTATATGGCCTCCACTTTGGTGTGTATATAGCGTTTTCATGCATTTTATACGAGTGATTTAATTCATATAGAATGATGTATAGCAAAAAATATACCAACCAAAATGTTGACTGGGTTGAATCGCCAAGTGGCTCGGTAGCTTAGTTGGTAAGGCACTTTTCTGGCATACAAGAGACGTGGGTCCGAACTTATTATTTTTTTTATTGGTATCATTTCAAACATTATACTCATTTTTAATAGCTAGGTGTTCTGCGTTAGACAACACTATCATCCTAATTTGGTAAAACAAATTTAAGCTTTTATTACATTTTATTAAAAAATATTACATCATTTGCCGTAGCAGTTCAGATTTTTTACTGGTGAGTTAATTTAACCTGTTTATAAGAGAAAAAAAAACTTTACAATAAAAACGCTTTTCACGAATTTCTTGATTTCACTTATAATTCATCCATCTTTACCACGCGTAATGAGTTAATCAATTTCAATATTGAACGCTTCCGAAAAAAAATGTAGAAGGTACGTGTGAGTTCGGTAATAACATAATTTTGGAGGGGCCCCCAAAGCTGCCTCCGCACCGGGCCCCCAAGACTCTAGCTACGCCACTGATATGACCCATTGCTTTCACTCCTCCGGCAGCTGTTCCGTTTCCCAGATTCTGACAATCAGCCGGTGCAGACAGACGGCCAACCTCTCCGGGCCCATTTTGATGAGTTCAGCTCCAATACCATCCTTACCAGCAGCCTTGTTGTTCTTGAGCTGGTTGATGGCATCCTTAACTTCCCTCAATATGGGGACAGGTTGGTTTCCTTCATCCACCGTGCTGACGTAGTCACTTCCTTCGCTGTCGTGACCCTCTGCCCCTGTGTTCTCCGTGCCTTTCAGGTGTTCATCGTAGTGCTGCTTCCACCTTTCAATCACCTCACGTCCGTCCGCCAAGGCGCTTCCGTCCTTATCCCTACACATTTCCGCTCGCGGCACGAAGCCTTTTCGGGATGCGTTAACCTTTCGGTCGTCGCGCGAATATTTGTAACGCGAGTAGTCGCGCGTTGTACTTTGTACAACACCCTTGGTTGTACGAATATCCCAGGAGTATGAACACTTAGAAAGATGACGTTTTCGGCAAAATTGTTCAGTAGCTCAAGGGCTATCATTATTTGAGCCATGAAATTCCTACAGGGATTTGAATTCTAAACTTGTAACCAACTCAGTTATTGGGTCACTAAGTGGCTCGGTAGCTTAGTTGGTAAAGCGCTCGTCTAGCATACAAGAGCCCTGGGTTCAAATCCCAGCCGAGCACGTGGAATTTTTTTTCATAATGTCACCCATAATTTATCCATCTTTACCACGCGTAATGAGTTAATTAACTGTTTTATTGCTTTAGGTAGTTTTTAAAACACTTCCAAGAGCAGAGAGAATTCGTGTACGCACAGCACGAAGGTACGATGCGCACTGTTTAGCAAGGTGTTGATAATGGCCTCCGGGCGACCATACAGCGTGCGCAAGGTTGACATAAGGTCGTCCACGTTTGACGGGTGCAACCGGAAACTATGTATTCACCGCTTATCTCGCTTCGCCCTTCAAGCAGCACTTCAGACGGAGATTTTCTGCTCCGGTGTAACCACACATCTGCGATGAAGTAGTGTAGCTACTCCAAAACATTGGCGACTCCGCAGGATTCCCATCGAATATTGGAAGCTCTCTTGACACCACATGACGAGCTGCGAGCTGCCGAATATTTGATGCGTAAATCCAATCCAAATCCAATCCAAATCCAATCCAAATCCAATCCAAATCCAATCCAATCCAAATCCAATCCAAATCCAATCCAAAATCCAATCCAAATCCAATCCAAATCCAATCCAAATCCAATCCAAATCCAATCCAAATCCAATCCAAATCCAATCCAATCCAATCCAAATCCAATCCAAATCCAATCCAAATCCAATCCAAATCCATCCAAATCCAATCCAAATCCAATCCAAATCCAATCCAAATCCAATCCAATCCAATCCAAATCCAATCCAAATCCAATCCAAATCCAATCCAAATCCAATCCAAATCCAATCCAAATCCAATCCAAATCCAATCCAAATCCAATCCAAATCCAATCCAAATCCAATCCAAATCCAATCCAAATCCAATCCAAATCCAATCCAAATCCAATCCAAATCCAATCCAAATCCAATCCAAATCCAATCCAAATCCAATCCAAATCCAATCCAAATCCAATCCAAATCCAATCCAAATCCAATCCAAATCCAATCCAAATCCAATCCAAATCCAATCCAAATCCAATCCAAATCCAATCCAAATCCAATCCAAATCCAATCCAAATCCAATCCAAATCCAATCCAAATCCAATCCAAATCGCAATCCAAATCCAATCCAAATCCAATCCAAATCCAATCCAAATCCAATCCAAATCCAATCCAAATCCAATCCAAATCCAATCCAAATCCAATCCAAATCCAATCCAAATCCAATCCAAATCCAATCCAAATCCAATCCAAATCCAATCCAAATCCAATCCAAATCCAATCCAAATCCAATCCAAATCCAATCCAAATCCAATCCAAATCCAATCCAAATCCAATCCAAATCCAATCCAAATCCAATCCAAATCCAATCCAAATCCAATCCAAATCCAATCCAAATCCAATCCAAATCCAATCCAAATCCAATCCAAATCCAATCCAAATCCAATCCAAATCCAATCCAAAATCCAATCCAAATCCAATCCAAATCCAATCCAAATCCAATCCAAATCCAATCCAAATCCAATCCAATCCAAATCCAATCCAAATCCAATCCAAATCCATCCAAATCCAATCCAAATCCAATCCAAATCCAATCCAAATCCAATCCAAATCCAATCCAAATCCAATCCAATCCAATCCAAATCCAATCCAAATCCAATCCAAATCCAATCCAAATCCAATCCAAATCCAATCCAAATCCAATCCAAATCCAATCCAAATCCAATCCAAATCCAATCCAAATCCAATCCAAATCCAATCCAAATCCAATCCAAATCCAATCCAAATCCAATCCAAATCCAATCCAAATCCAATCCAAATCCAATCCAAATCCAATCCAATCCATCCAAATCCAATCCAATCCAATCCAAATCCCAATCCAAATCCAATCCAAATCCAATCCAAATCCAATCCAAATCCAATCCAAATCCAATCCAAATCCAATCCAAATCCAATCCAAATCCAATCCAAATCCAATCCAAATCCAATCCAAATCCAATCCAAATCCAATCCAAATCCAATCCAATCCAAATCCAATCCAAATCCAATCCAAATCCAATCCAAATCCAATCCAAATCCAATCCAAATCCAATCCAAATCCAATCCAAATCCAATCCAATCCAATCCAAATCCAATCCAATCCAATCCAATCCAATCCAAATCCAATCCAAATCCAATCCAAATCCAATCCAAATCCAATCCAAATCCAATCCAAATCCAATCCAAAATCCAATCCAAATCCAATCCAAATCCAATCCAAATCCAATCCAAATCCAATCCAAATCCAATCCAAATCCAATCCAAATCCAATCCAATCCAAATCCAATCCAAATCCAATCCAAATCCAATCCAAATCCAATCCAATCCAATCCAAATCCAATCCAAATCCAATCCAAATCCAATCCAAATCCAATCCAAATCCAATCCAAATCCAATCCAAATCCAATCCAAATCCAATCCAAATCCAATCCAAATCCAATCCAAATCCAATCCAAATCCAATCCAAATCCAATCCAAATCCAATCCAAATCCAATCCAAATCCAATCCAAATCCAATCCAAATCCAATCCAAATCCAATCCAAATCCAATCCAATCCAATCCACAATCCAAATCCAATCCAAATCCAATCCAAATCCAATCCAAATCCAATCCAAATCCAATCCAAATCCAATCCAAATCCAATCCAAATCCAATCCAAATCCAATCCAAATCCAATCCAAATCCAATCCAAATCCAATCCAAATCCAATCCAAATCCAATCCAAATCCAATCCAAATCCAATCCAAATCCAATCCAAATCCAATCCAAATCCAATCCAAATCCAATCCAAATCCAATCCAAATCCAATCCAAATCCAATCCAAATCCAATCCAAATCCAATCCAAATCCAATCCAAATCCAATCCAAATCCAATCCAAATCCAATCCAAATCCATCCAAATCCAATCCAAATCCAATCCAAATCCAATCCAAATCCAATCCAAATCCAATCCAAATCCAATCCAAATCCAATCCAAATCCAATCCAAATCCAATCCAAATCCAATCCAAATCCAATCCAAATCCAATCCAAATCCAATCCAAATCCAATCCAAATCCAATCCAATCCAATCCAATCCAATCCAATCCAAATCCAATCCAAATCCAATCCAAATCCAATCCAAATCCAATCCAAATCCAATCCAAATCCAATCCAAATCCAATCCAAATCCAATCCAAATTCCAAATCCAATCCAAATCCAATCCAATCCAATCCAAATCCAATCCAAATCCAATCCAAATCCAATCCAAATCCAATCCAAATCCAATCCAAATCCAATCCAAATCCAATCCAAATCCAATCCAAATCCAATCCAAATCCAATCCAAATCCAATCCAAATCCAATCCAAATCCAATCCAAATCCATCCAAATCCAATCCAAATCCAATCCAAATCCAATCCAAATCCAATCCAAATCCAATCCAAATCCAATCCAAATCCAATCCAAATCCAATCCAATCCAATCCAAATCCAAATCCAACTCCAATCCAAATCCAATCCAAATCCAATCCAAATCCAATCCAAATCCAATCCAAAATCCAATCCAAATCCAATCCAAATCCAATCCAAATCCAATCCAAATCCAATCCAAATCCAATCCAAATCCAATCCAAATCCAATCCAAATCCAATCCAAATCCAATCCAAATCCAATCCAAATCCAATCCAAATCCAATCCAAATCCAATCCAAATCCAATCCAAATCCAATCCAAATCAATCCAATCCATCCAAATCCAATCCAAATCCAATCCAAATCCAATCCAAATCCAATCCAAATCCAATCCAAATCATCAAATCCAATCCCAAATCCAATCCAAATCCAATCCAAATCCATCCAATCCAACAATCCAATCCAAATCCAATCCAAATCCAACATCCAATCATCCAAATCAATCAAATCCAATCCAAATCCAATCCAAATCCAATCCAAATCCAATCCAAATCCAATCCAAATCCAATCCAATCCAATCCAAATCCAATCCAAAATCCAATCCAAATCCAATCCAAATCCAATCAAATCCAATCCAAATCCAATCCAAAATCCAATCCAAATCCAATCCAAATCCAATCCAAATCCAATCCAAATCCAATCCAAATCCAATCCAAATCCAATCCAAATCCAATCCAATCCAATCCAAATCCAATCCAAATCCAATCCAAATCCAATCCAAATCCAATCCAAATCCAATCCAAATCCAATCCAATCCAATCCAAATCCAATCCAAATCCAATCCAAATCCAATCCAAATCCAATCCAAATCCAATCCAAATCCAAATCAAATCCAAATCCAGTTCTTCTTGTGAAAAACTGATAAGAAATCTACCATTTAGTGCTCAATGGAAAGAATAAACTTCAAATCAACAACCAAATGCAACAAACTGTTGCGATATCTCTATCTCCCGAGCTGTCGTACATGTCAACCATAAATTTTCGCGACAGCATTCCGCTATCGCGTGCTGCTGAATCTTTCTCCTGCTGGCTGGTCGATTCTTGAACCACCACCGACCGCGTTCGATCTGGCCAGGCAGTGCACGATTTTACGGTAGCTTAATTTATTAATCAAATAAGCGTTGAAAGGAAGCGCGAACATGCAAGTGTAGAGAAATCGATTTCGTCGGCTCGGTTTCAGATCCAGGTTTGGGTGTCTCATTTTTCGTGTTGCTCGCTTTCGCAACACCGTACTCTCTGCAGGATGTCTTCCCTCCCAATGAAACTGCGGTGACTGCGATGGGAATCACCTCGGAAGGTGCAGTTCTTGCGCGAGGGATCTGCGTCCGTGAGATCTGGCTGCACGTAATTCTGTTTCTCTGTTTCACGTTTCGGTCGGGATTTTAATTTATTTCATTCCAGCTGGCAGTTGTGTGGAGTGGAGGTATTATCCCCCCCCCCTTTCATACTGTGAACAGTTGAGGAATGCATTTCTATTGCCGGGCTGGCATCTTTACGGTGGTCAGCCCGATTGCAATGTGCAATGCTTCATCCAATTGCCGAGGTTGAATGTGGCCCATTGGATTGTCGACGGCCGACGAAGCAGAAAAACACAGAAAAATCAATTTTCCGCACGAGATCTTGAATGGAATGGGAGACACGGTGGCGTTCGTAGGGAGAGCTCGCTGGCCGTTCAAGCGTGCAGCGAGTTCCTGACTACGGCGCCGTCCTAGTTAACCGCGGATTGTGGCACGGGACCCGGCTTTTTCCTAAATAGGCGCTCCTGGTTTATCGATACCGTCGCGGTCGGTCGTTGAGTACAATCTGTTGAACACTCGCTTATGAGGCAATAAATTAACTCTTTACTTTGAAGGGGGAAGCAAAAGGGGAGCTCCGGATGGTCCCGCTGCTGCCCCGTTGTTTAACGAGTTATTAATTAACTACAATATCATCATAAAGTTAATTGATTACAACAGCTATCGAAAACGATTTATCCCTCCGAGCCGAGTACCGAGAGTGAACCACTTTTGAGTAATAACAGTCCGGCAACAAGGTCGTTCAACTTTATGCGACGATCGATGCTACATTTCCTCTTGAGGTAACATATTTCTCTTTCTCTCTCGTGTGTGCTTGCGACATTCCTTCGGTACATGACAATTTTCACAGAACAATAAAATCATGCTGCGGTTACCGTCTACAGTTCAGAGGTTTCCGACCATTCTGAACTTCGTGTCATATACTCTTTATGGAAACACACGGAACCAACTGATATATGTAAGTATTATGGAGTATAAAATGAGAAATTACAAAATTTGTCATTATCTATTAACTTGGCGTTACATCAATTAGTTTGAAAAAGCCTCCTTAACGATGTTACGCCAATTAACTCGGTCCATTGCGATGTCCCTCCAACTTCGATTTTGGCCCACGCTATCCAAATCTTGTTGCACCTGATCAAGCCACCTCCCTCGCTATGCTCCACGCCTTCTTGTACCAAAGGGATTCGACACGAACATTATCTTTGCAAAGTTGTTGTCCGGTAGTATTGCAACATGCCCTACCCAATGCACCCTCCGGCTTTCACCTCCTTCTAGATACAGGGTTCCCCGTAGATTTGGGCGAACTTGTGGATTATTCTACGCCGCCACACCATTCTCTTGCACATCGCCAAAGATGGTCCTAAGCATCCGTCATTCGAACACACCAAGCTCTCACAGGTCCTGTTCCAGCATGGTCCATGCTTCTTGTACACAAAAAAACATGGGTCTTATTAGCGTTTTGTATATGGTATATGGCAGAGTCTATGAATGGAGAGTTGCGCAAAGAGACTGCTTTGAATGGTTGTTCTTATTCGTCTTCAAAAACAGCTCCTATCTGTTTTGTGGTCTGCTCGATAGGCAGACGGTTTGACAGTCCGATAGGTAGATTTGGTTTCACTCTTCGCGCAACTCTCCATTCATAGACTCTGGTATATGGTACATTGGCACGGTAAATGGCTGGGCATGGTGTACCATTGGTATCTCGCGTATCTACAGAAATAAAATAGACCCCTTTGTGTTGCCCTTAGCCTCTTGCCCAGCAACTCCGATCCCTACCACCTCATGGTACTGGCCGGGGTACGAGTAACCTCAGGGAAGATCGGGTAACCAGCTCCGGTGGGAGCTTTGGTCGTATACTGACAGGGAAGGGGGAGTTTGCAAACCTGGAGCGTCTGTACTCCATGTTAGGAGCGGCTCACAACATCGTCTGTCCACATGTCAGGGGCAGCTGATCATCGTCCGAGTGCCAGAGAAGAACTCTATGCTAAACTGCGCATGGTCTTCAGAACATTTAGGGCGAATGGTCCTCCGGAAATCTCGGGGGTTCGTGTCAGGCCCTGCAAGTCAACCGTAAAAACACATCAGCATAGGAACGTCAACGAGAGAATACGGACCGGAACAATCGATAAAGACCACAGCGACGGAAATGGACTGGCGATTGGAAACTCGGTACGTGGAACTGCAAATCTCTCAACTTCATCGGAAGTACTCGCATACCCTCCGATGTACTGAAGATCCGTGGTTTCGACATCGTAGCGCTGCAGGAGATGTGCTGGACAGGAGCAATGGTGCGAACTTTTAGAGGTAATCATATCATCTACCAGAGCTGCGGCAGCACACGCGAGCTGGGAACAGCTTTCATAGTGATGGGTGCTATGGAAAGGCGCGTGATCGGGTGGTGGCCGATCAACAAAAGAATGTGCAAGTTGAGGCTCAAAGGCCGGTTCTTCAACTTTAGCATCATAAACGTGCATATCCGTCACTCCGGAAGCACTGACGATGACAAGGACGCATTTTACGCGCAGCTCGAACGCGAGTACGACCGCTGCCCAAGCCACGACGTCAAGATCATCATAGATGATTTGAACGCTCAGATTGGCCAGGAGGAGCAGTTCAGACCGACGATTGGAAAGTTCAGCGCCCACCGGCTGACGAACGAGAACGGCCTACGACTAATAGATTTTTCCGCCTCCAAGAATATGGCAATTCGTAGCACCTATTTCTAGCACAGCCTCCCATATCGGTACACCTGGAGATCACCTCAGCAGCCAGAATTGTAAATCGACCACGTTTCGATCGATGGATGACACTTCTCCGACGTAACCGACGTCAGAACCTATCGTGGCGCTAACATTGGCTCCGACTACTACCTGGTGATGGTGAAACTGCGCCCAAAACTATCCGTTATCAATGATGTATGGTACCGACGCCCGCCCCGGTACAATCTCGAGCGGCTGAAACAACCGGATGTCGCCAATGCGTACGCGCAGCATCTTGAAGCAGCGTTGCCGGATGAGGGCGAGCTCGATAGGGCCCCTCTTGAGGACTGCTGGAGGACAGTCAAAGCAGACATTAACGACGCTTTCGAAAGCATTGTCGGATATGTGGAACGGAGCTCAAGATACGATTTGTTCGACGAAGAGTGCCATGAGGATTTAGAGGAGAAGAATGCAGCGCAGGCTGCAATGCTGCAGCATGGTACGTGACAAAACGTGGAACGATACAGAATGAAGCGGAAACAGCAAACCCGCCTATTCCGGGACAAAAAGCGCCGCCTGGATGGGGTGGAATGCCAAGAGATGGAGTTGCTGTATCGTTCTCAAAAGCGCGGAAATTTTATCGGAAGCCCAACACATTCCGCAAAGGCTTCGTGCCGCGAGCTGAAATGTGCCGGGATAAGGATGGGAGCATCTTGACGGACGGACGCGAGGTGTTCGAAAGGTGGAAGCAGCACTACGATAAACACCTGAATGGCGCAGAGAACACTGGTACAGAAGGTCAAGACAGCGCAGGCGATGGCTACGTCAGCAGAGCGGACAGTGGAAACCAGGGCTGGGATTGGTAATAGTAGTAGGCTTGAGTTTCGCGAAAATCACGTGGCTCTTCTCACTACAGTAGTTCAAAAACGTTTATCTCATCAAGCAGCCTATGTTGGGTACATGCATTTCTTAAATCAGTAGTGAAGGCTGAAAATGCGGGAAATGCAGCGGGGAATAGAACATTTTTCTACAATAGTTTTGGGTTGCTCTTAGCAGCGGGTGTTTTGCTATTTTCAAGGCATTCACACTGTAGTGTGAATCTCAAAACTTTTCCCAACTCTGGTGGAAACCAACCAGCTCCCACGATGGGGAAGTTAAGGATGCCATTCAACAGCTCAAGAACAACAAGGGCGGTGGCAAGGATGGTATCGGAGCCGAACTCATCTAGATGGATACGGACAGGTTGGCCGCTTGTCTGCATCGGCTGATAGTCAGAATCTGGAAAACGGAACAGCTACCGGAGGAGTGGAAGCAAGGCGTTATATGTCCTATCTACAAAAAAAACGCCGCCTACAAAGTGCTATCCCAGATCCTCTTCCGTCGTCTATCACCTATAGCAAACGAGTTCGTGGGAAGTTATTAGGCAGGTTTCATCGACGGCCGCTCGACAACGGACCAGATCTTTTCCGTGCGGCAAATCCTCCACAAATATCGTGAATACCAGGTCCCAACGCATCATCTTTTCATTAATTTCAAGGCGGCATACGACAGTATCGACCGTGTAGAGCTATGGAAGATCATGGACGAGAACAGCTTTCCCGGGATGCTCACAAGATTGAAAAGAGCAACGATGGACAGCGTGCAAAACTGCGTGAAGATCTCAGGTTAACACTCCAGTTCATTCGAATCTCGGCGGGGACTACGACTTTCTTGCTTGTTGTTCAATATATATTGCGCTTGAAGATGTCATGCGGAGAGCCGGACTTAAAAGTCGAGGCACGATTCTCACGAGATCCGGACAATTTGTTTGCTTCGCGGACGACATGGATATTATTGGGAGAAAATTTGAAACGGTGGCAGATTTTTTCACCCGCCTTAAACGCAAAGCAACAAGAGTCGGGTTAATGGTGAATGCGTCGAAAACAAAATACATGCTGGTAGGCGGACGAGTTCGTCTACCTCGGATCCTTGTTGACGGCTGACACGGTAGACACAGCAAGGTAGGCTATTCTCACGTGTAAACAACGATTTTCCATCAAAACATGTGTCGTCATTCCTATCGTCAAGCTTGAGGCCTTGAGGATAGTAAAGGAGAGCAGGCCTTGCTTTCTTTTGCACTCGTTCGAGTTTGCGATAGGAATGACGTCAGTGACAAATGTCATTTTTCGGAGTATAATACAGTGCTTCTTTTTACCGTGGACGGCTGACAATAATGTTAGTCGGGAAATACGAAGGCGCATCATCAGCGGAAATCGTGCCTACTATGGGCTCCAGAAGAAACTGCGGTCAAGAAAGATTCACCCCCGCACCAAATGCACGATGTACAAAACGCTCATAAGACCGATAGTCCTCTATGGACATGAGGCGTAGACTATGCTCGAGGAGGAATTGCAAGCTCTTGGGGTTTTCGAACGCCGAGTGCTAAGGACGATCTTTGGCTGCGTGCAGGAGAACGGCGTGTGGCGGCGAAGGATGAACCACGAGCTCGCTCAACTCTACGGCGAACCCAGTATCGTGAAGGTAGCTAAATCTGGAAGGATACGCTGGGCAGGGCATGTTGTAAGAATGTCGGACAACAACCCTGTAAAGATGGTGTTAGCTACGAATCCGGTCGGAACAAGAAGGCGTGGTTCACAGTGAGCTATGTGGATTGACCAGGTACACCAGGACCTGGAGGGCGTGGGTAGCTGTCGAGGATGGAGAGAAGTGGCCATGAACCGAGTGAATTGGCGAAATATTGATGGCGAGGCTTTATCAAGATATTTGATGTAAAGCCAAATAAATAATAGATCCATTTTTGGCAACATTTTAAAAGACCTTTGAAATGAGTGTTTTTTTTTCTAATTATCATCATGTCTTGTCTCCATCTCAGTCGAAAATTCCCAAATCACATCAATAACTAGGGTATGCGCTTATTGACTTCGGATTGGTTATGTGTTCACAATGTTACTTGAAGTCATAGATCTCTATTATTTTCCCAACTAGAGTTCCTATATGTTTATCAGGCATTGATATTGTGTAACCAGCCCACTTGAGTCTTCCGGTAAGTGATACCGCTTAATATAAATAATTTTATTTGGAAGAGTTTTTCTTCGTATGAACAAAGCACAAGCACTGACACAAGAGCAACAAAAATCTATGACTCAAAGAAAGTTTCAACCATAATTTTAGTTTCACCTCTTGAACTTATTATTATTTTTATTGTGGAATCACACGCATTTGGCGTGTTAAAGCGTATCGCAGTAATAAGAACAATAATTAAGCACAAAATCGTCACTTAACTTTTTATAAAATTTCATAAAGCAATTTACCTTTTTCAAGTATATTTCAGAAAAAAAAAACATATTTTTGACAGTAGCTAGAAAAATAGATGCCCCACTGGCTTCTTATTTTGGGTCTACGCTTTATGTCGTGTATTTCGTCATTTAAAATATGTGATGTAAATATATGAATAAAATAAATCAATATTAAAAACTACATGAGACAAAATAAGCGACATATAACGATGAGCCAAAACAAAAGCCAGTGAAACAAAATGTATTTGGTACCCAATACCCTGTCCTGAATTCTGATTAGTCTGGAAAGTGCTAACAGACGTTTGAGAATTTCCATTGGAGACTCATAGCAGGATCTTAAAATTCTAAGCGATATCCTCAAAGTTCCTAGCTATAGTTTTTGGGTATAAACAAATTCTTATCGGGATCCTAAGCGAAATCATGAGCATTTTAGGTGGGTTCCTGTAGAATCCTACCGATATGTTTCAGTGTTCCTGTGGATTCGTTACAACAACACAATTATAACTCTTTTCTAATTAAAATGATAAGAAGTCATTTTGTATATTCTACCAAACTACAAGCCGCATTTATAAATCATTAAAAGTTTATGAGGCTCGATTTTGCAAAATAAGGACTGTTCATTTCTTCATTCACACCTTGTTTATGCTATATCTTTTTTATTTATTGATAAAACCGTAATTGGGTTTCTGTGCATCGTTCAACTATTGTTCTACAATGTAATGAAAATAAAGAAAGAAATGTAATGAAAATAAAGAAACAATGTAATGAAAATAAAGAAACAAAATGCTTTCGGTTGAAGAACTGAATAATTTTTCCAAAAACTCCTAAGACAAACTGTTCGTCAAAGTTAAGCATTATTTTTCGCATAAAAAAATCCTATTTTTTCTAAACAAATTGTATGTTGACATCCTTTACTATTCTACTAAAGGTAGAGCTTCAAAAATATTCCACCATTCTCTAACACTAGGTCACTTTAGGAATAAACCCCTTATGGCCAAATTTGCTGATACGTCATCCTTTTACTCCTAGCAAAAAAGTAAAAGAAAAAGCGTGTTAAAAGTTGGCTTGGATTGGCTAACCGTTGTACCTTAAAAGTGTGAAATTTAATTATTTTGGTAACTTTTTAATCATCCCAACATTGTACAATATTGGTCGAACTGTATACAGAAAACCGATTGCGATTTCATTGACAAATGAAAAAAATATTGCATGTACAAGGTGTCCACTAGTCCGTCCCTTATTTTTCGAAAATGCGAAATGTTAAAAGTTCGTCGTTGTAAAGTGCTCGTTTTGGTGAGAAAAAAATCAGGTAAAAATTTGAAGTCCGTACGTGGACGCTAAGTGGTCCCCCAACGGCCCTGAAGGTATTGGGTGAAAATGATCCCCGTGCGCAATATCGAGCTCGCTGCTCCAGTGCACGCAACATGAGTACGAAAAGCCACTAGTAACAAATTCTTCTGCATGCGTTGATAGTCAGCATAGAAGTTTGTTTTCCTCGGGATGGTTCAAATATTACGTAACGCAAAATTTGCCAATTTCAGACCCCCTCCCTCCCCCATGTAACAGCTTTTGTATGCAAAATTTAAATTTTTTGTATGAACCGTAACACTACGGAAGACCCCTTCCCTCCCCCTGTTACGTTACGTAATATTTGAACGATCCCTTTGTAATTCCGATTTTTTTTGTCAGCGTGCATTGTTGTAAAGAGATCCACAGTATAAAATACTATTTTACTTAAAATTCTATGCTGATTATCAATTTGTTACTAGTGGCTTTTCATACTCATGTTGCGTACACTAGAGTAGCGAGCTCGATTTGACGCACGGGGATCATTTTCACCCAATACCTTCAGGGCCGTTGGGGGACCACTTAGCGTCCACGTACGGACTTCAAATTTTTACCTGATTGTTTTCTCACCAAAACGAGCACTTTACAACGACGAACTTTTAACATTTCGCATTTTCGAAAAATAAGGGACGGCCTAGTGTCCACTTTATAAAATGAACAGTCCTTACTGTCATTGTTGTGCTTCAGATGTTTATGTTTGCCCTTTTCACTGGAGTCTCATTTGATATGAGATACTCTACTTTTCAAGAAACATTATTTTAAAGAGCCATTTTGAGCTTACTGAATTTTGTAAAATTTGACGCCAGAGGTATGAAGTTATCATTTTGTTGTACGTTATCTAAATTAAAAAAAATCAACCCTGAACAGATTTTTTTTGTAAATCTTTTGTAATCAATGAAATAAATTGAAAATCTGTATACCGTAATCCGGGGTAACATTGATCATTTTTTTTAGTTTTTCTTAAATTTTTCATTTCACAATACAAATGTTACAAGTTTCATATTTTTAAAACAAGTACTGGCACCCACCGCTCCTAACTATGTACTTTACAGTCGAAGCTTGTTATAACGACATCGCAAGGGACCGTCGTAATAGAGAAATGTCGCTATAGAGAATAGTTATAACATCGAAATATTTTTCAAGGGACAGAAAAATGTCGCTATAGAGAGCTCTTGTCGCTATAAAAGTTGTCGTTATAACGAGCTTCGACTGTATTTTGTTTTTCGAACGATTTAAACATGATTAAATAAATGTTTTAAGTGATTTTTTGATTCAGCTGATATGGGGTAACATTGATCACCCAAGTAAACAACGTTCGCTAGTATTGGAAATGTCGTTACTTACTAAAATCAGGGCCCCTGAAGCCGAATATGAAGACCAAACTCTTACAAGTCATTTACTTTTTGAGTTATTTCAAAATTAAAAACACCTTGAACCGTGGAATACGCCTAAAAGTAGGCAATTTCCTCAGGAAATTCTACATTCGTAATAGTAATTAGTTAATGTTGCCTAATTGAATAAACTTATGAAAGATTTGACAACGGAATCGTTTTCGGCGATGCCATTTTTAGTAAGAACCGCATTTTCGTTGATCACATCGTCTGCAGAACTCTTGTGAGACATGAATTTTCGGTAGTGTCAGTGAAAATGATAGAAATCATTGTTTCAAAAAGTTGACAAATTTGCGCATGAACTAAACGCAATTTTGGCAAAAACCTTAATTATCATTAGCTTATGAATATACGAAAGAGAGGCACCATTCATGGTTCGAAAATGTTTCATCAATAAATCTTTATTTGAACGTTTAACAAGATGAGTCATCCCGATCAATGTTACCCCGCTGATCAATGTTACCCCGGATTACGGTACTTACAAAGTTTTGTTGAGGAAATGTACAGTTCTTGAAAGAAGGCCACTAATGCGATTATTATTTTTACAGGACCCATAGTATACATAAGAGTCACGTTATTACAGACGTATAAGTGATAAAAAGTGCGTGGAATGCCTGTCATAATTAAATATTCGAGTGTACAGATTCATAGCATAGTCCTACCCAACTGCTTAGAAATGCACCGTTCCGAAGCAAGCATGGCTTTCTTCTGAGTCCTTAGGGATGATGTGACAACTTACTACATTCTAATGTTATATAAAAAAAAACAATTATTGAAAAATAAAAGTCTTAAAAAAGGTCCTATTCTGGCACGGTTCCGTTTTAGGCAACTGAGAATTACGACTGCCAAAAACGGAATTCCACTGCACTTCAATTATCAATTCATAAATTGAATAGAAGAGTCAAAAGGGCAAAATCTTCTTTTTAGAATTCCTCACTCAATTTGTTTGAAATGTTATGAATGTCCTAGCGCTTTGAATATTGTTGAAGTAGGAGACTTTGACTTCAAACACTATAGAAATTGATTGAGATGTGGAGAAGTTGTAGCTTTTTGTTGTTTTTGATTTAACTTTAACTTTCTTCGCACAGAGCGAAAACTTACGTTTTTATACATAAGGACGTATTCAGACCTATCGTAAAGACGCTTTGAGATGATTTATCGTATAAATCGTTCAAAATTGTTTTCGATCCACAGTGGAGCAAAAGTTCTAGCCATATATTAATTCACGAAAATAGTTGAAACTGCTGAGTGCTTTGAGAAGACCCAAGCAGTCCGATTCACTTTCGCGCGCTCGGAGTGTTTTTCGCTGGCTTCGTTCGTTTACCCAGTGCTTTGCGAAGACTCAAGCAGTCCGATTCATTTTCGCGCGCTCGGAGTGTTTTTGTTTTTCAGTTAGCACTTCATTCGCGCGCCATCGGAGTTATTTTATATTCCTGCTTATACGTGTTGACGCTGCGATTGTAACTGTTCAGTCGAGGATGGATTACCAATTGGTGAGCTCGTTTCATGCTTGTAATAACACATTTGTATCATAACATGTATTTTTTTATGAATTTGTTGAACAAACTATGAATAGTTCGTCACTTTAAGTGTTGACATAAGCGCTTATTCATGTTTTATAAAATTTAGAGATTCAAACCTTTGAATAGTTCGATGTTTAAGATGTCGATGCATTGATAGATAACTTTTTAAACAGAGGTTACATGAATGAATCGCTTCACTTACCAAGGTGAATCCTGATCATGTAGCTTTGAAGCACTCCCACTAACAAAACTCCTTCCCGTGGCAACCATGAAGATGCAGAGGTATACTCGGTCTTTAGTAACAATGGATGTCACACTAACATTCCTTCCCTTCCCCGATGACCGTAAGGATGTGATCGGTTATTGACATTACTAATTTCAGAGTCCTCGAAAATGTACATTGAAGATGGTATGCTACTCCCAAGCTACATCTGGTGGTTCCCTGTACAATTTCGATGATTCTTGTCAATCACAGAGTAGCAACTACAAATTGTACGGTCATCAATGCTCATGCTCTATTTTGGGAAAAACTGCTATTTTCGGGTATACTACAATTTATCCTATTCTGAGCAAATTTTCGATCATAACTCATAGTGTACTTTTGTACAAATATCACTTCATGATTTAACTGAAGTAGCAAAAATATCAACATTTTATAATTCAGTCAAAGAACTTTTGTCTAGCCGATAGAGAAACGGTCCATTGGTATTCATTTGGACATTTGGTATTAATTTCTTCTGAAGTGTTATACACCCGATTCTGTTTTTGCACGGATTTTTTTACACGGCCGTGCAAAAAAAGTTTCCATACATTTATTTCGCCAAAACCTTATTTTTGCATGAAACGTCGAGAAATGGTGTTACTTTTTTTGCACGGTTTTTGAAATTTTGAACTGGAAACTTTTTTTGCACGGTACGCATTCCCCGTGCTAAAACAGAATCGGGTGTAGTTTTTTTAGTTTTTCAATTATTCCACTAAAAAAGCACTTTTGGCCCATCTCATTACGTTTGTAGGGTGGTTTGTAGGGCAGCGTACGTCGTAGCTTGGACACCCCTGTAGAACCTTAGAAACCGTCACATATTCTACTACATCTATCCAATAACTTCACCACAACAGGGATCCTAAATAACCGACCCTTATAAGTCCTATTAGAATTTTGACACTGTGGCGTCATTAGCGGCAGCCACCTTCGCGTCGCTCATGACCTAGGTTACGGAAAACCATTCGCCGAAGCCTGTCGGACGTTAAACAACAAGACAACAAAAAGCCGCATCCTCTTCCTCCTCCTCTTCCATGCAAGCAAGGAAACACAATCGTGAGTGTACCCCTCCTCAGAGACACAATCACGTGTTTGTGTATTTTAAAGATTCTTTGTGATGTCGTCCAAACCGGCGAAAGCACTTCCCGCCTTCCTCCACGAAGTTCTCCCTCAGTTCTAAGTGAGTGCTTTTATTCCGCACCTCATGTCGGTTGTTATTATCGACCTCAAAAGGTTTCCTTACTCCTCCACATATGACTACACGATTGTGGTGGATTCAAGTTCTCCACATTCGGTTGCATTGCACAAACGTCCGAAAGGGAAACATTTCCTAGAGCATTTTACATTAGGTCTATCGTCGTTGAATGGAATGTAAGCTCTGAAAAATGAAATAAATGACAGTGGAACATGCGAACCATTATGCGAGACGAAAACTCATACGGATTTCCCTCGAAGGCAAAAGTGGGCCCTAATGTCGTGAATTTTTCAATTCAAAGCACATAAATCTCTTTCTCATGTGTAATTTATATCTAAGCGATCAATCTCAGTTCAATCTAATTCATCCTAAATTAAAAAGTGTGGGCCTATTCAAGTAGCCAGTAAGCATGATAAGGCGGCGTTATAACAGCTTTATATATGTATGTATGTATGTATGTAGGTAGCCACCAACCCTTGCTTGAGTCTTGCTCTGCATGCGGCTCCACTCAACAGTAAGGTCAAATTTTATTACCAATCTGCATTCAACATATCGCTGTATGAAGGGCCAAAAGGGGGTGGCGGACCCGTAAGTAGAAACACTTACGCGAAACCCGCGGGAAATAGAGAATCTCCTTCCAGCCATATGATCCAACAGATTGAGTATTAGAATTTGCAATACTTGTCAAGCTTTCCACGGAAAGGTTTGTTAGAAGAAGGGCGCGTCAAATCTTTTACAACTGTTGGAGAGAAAAGTACTAGCCGCGGACGACTTTTCCTCCTGAGTCCGATTGGCACTCCACTTCATTGTCCAGTTGTAAATTCAATGATGCCCTGATGCTCCCTCCCTCCCCAAAACATGAGAAATTCAATTATAGTGATATGTTATATAGTAGATAAGATTATAATATATATAATAATATGATAATAAAATATGAAAATAAAATGGTATTAACAATAAAATATGACGCAGTGAAACAGCATGCAGTATTATATCGGCCGACATAATTTTTTCTTTTGAATATTTGTGCTACCGATGATATTAGGCTAGTCGAGGGAAGAATGATAAAAATAAACAAAATTCCAGCTTCCATCTGTTTAGGGAGGACAAACAACATATTATTACATCCGACACAAAGACAATTACATTAAAGTCATTTATAAGTAGCAGCATGTAGTGCAAGGATGGCACATTCTCCTAGATTCCGGCTGACCACCTATTACATCGTCCATTTGTGACTTCTCTGATGCCCTAATGCACCCTCTCAATACCCCGCATATAATAAATAAAATAATTATAATAAAATATATAAAATTGAATTTATAGTTGTATATGATATGGATATAGATGTTTCAGAATTTCCATTCTTTAATTGTGATGAATTGAACCTCGTTAGATAGTCTCCAAAATAAGGACGAATTACAATTTCTGGAATAGAACGACATGCTGAAATATTAATAGCAGTGATTATGTTCGTATCTCCGATGACTCCATGATGCTTCTGGAAATTATGTCAATGAATTAGTATAACAAACCAATTATAAATAAGCAATTCATGCACCTCCACTGGACTAGTAGCTATAAGGAATAAGATTGAAAACTTGTTTCTTTGTATATATGTATGTAAGTAGGTAGCCACCATCCTAGCTTGAATCTTGCTCTGCATGCGGACAACCTTCATTATCAAACTGAATTCAACATACTATTGTTTGAATGGCCAATAGAGGGTATGGTGGACCTGTAAGTCAAAGCACTTACGCGAAACCCGCGGGAAATATAGAATCTCCTTCCAATAACATGATCCAACAGAAAGTATAATGAAATTTGCAATATCTGCGAAGTTATCCACGCAATGGTTTGTTATAAGAAGGGCGCGTCAAATCCATTACAACTGTTGGTATAGAAGAACTCATCTACAAGGATGTTACGGTTACTTCAACCCTTGACTCCAGCTGGCACTCCACTACATTGTCCAGCTGTAACTTCAATGATGCCCTGATGCACCCTCCCAATATCACCCATGTTATATGATTTAATTAAATGATTGTTATGTAATAAAATTAAATGCAATAATTTAAGATATAAAAATGTAAGATATCATGCAATAATCTGGAATCGTTGAATGAAAGATGATTAAAATATTAAACACAGTTTGTGCCAACTAGCCTGAAAAAAATACAACGACAATGTTTAGAAGATCTACAAGGATGTTACGGCGCATTCTTCTAGACTCCGGCTGGCACTCCACTCCATCGTCCAGTTGCACTTCAATGATGCCCTGATGTTCCCCTCCCTCCCCATAATTTATTATATGTAGTAATAGTGGAATGTTTTATAACGAAATAGAATATACTGCTATGTGGGGTGAAATTGGACCTAGGGCGTGACATGATTAATATGGGCTAGCATTTGGCTATTTCTAACGTATTTTTGAAACTTCCTACATTGTTGCCATTATTATTGTATTTGTTTGCTGTAAAAGTAATGGCCCATAGTTACCCCCATGGCCCAATATCGCCTCGCATGACAGTATTAAATAATAATATTGGAGCAAGCAATAAAATAATAATTATAAATAAATTAAAAAGGAATAAAACAACTATAATAAAACGAGTTTGTCCTACAGGAACCGCCTTTGTTTCGTTGTTAGAATACCTACAAGGAAGATTGATGTGGTGAGAATATAATAAATTTAGTAAATCCTTTTTTTTTTCTTCATACACGTTGACGAACCCGGGAAATTTTAGAATCTACTTCAAGGCTTGTAAAATATTAATGAACTGTATAGTTTAAAATATATGTAAAACTTGCCATGCGAAGGTTTGTTGAGATGTTCATTTTTGCTACAGCTGTTAAAGTAGATTAACCTGCTTACTATAAAGAATGTATTATATAATATTTTATCTCCTACATACTGTCATGTTGGTCAACTCCATTCTCGTGTATTGCACGGGTATTACCCGCTGCCCTGATGCACTCACTCGAATGCATATGTGTAACATAATATTAATCATTGAATTACATAAATTTCACATAAAAAAGATATTTTCACTCATAACCAGTAATATAATAGAACACCAAAGCACAACAATTTGCGATTGTGTAAACGTGTGCGCCCTATGTTGAAAGCACGGTGCTTGATCGAATAATGGAATCCTGTGGGAATAGTGATTGAGCACGAAAACGATGCAAGTTGCAGATTGACCTAATGCTAGATATTTTAATTATTCGACTATAGATGATGATGAACTATGATGTCAAATTGTGTGTGAACTGCTTCGCCATCTAGATAACCCGTCAAATTAAACTGGAATTAAGAATTCTAACACAAACACCCAATATTTTTGTGATTCCATCGTATTATTGTAGTTTAACGAGAAATGTGTTGTTATATATATGATTATATTGGAATGAAAATATAGTAAATCCTCCATGAGTCGAATTTGTTACTTGATATTGACTCATGGAACCATACTACATTGAATAGATAAATAATCATGCTTTCGATGATGGTCTCCTCAAACAGCCTTCCAAAGAATATTTGAATATGACTTCAATACCGACTCTTGGAGGATTGACTGTAGTATGGTTGTTAACTTTATAAAGGCCCAAGTGAAAATGAAATAAATGTCAAAAGGTAAAAAGCAGCTCTAATCGTTAAAATAATACAATAAACCGTTGTCAATATAAAAAAAATGTTTTAAACAAATTAAACAGAAGAAATTGGGCAGGTTAAGCTCTACAAAAATTTGAATCAACTAAACCATTTTCATTAAAAATATAATGTTACGGCAATTGTTCGTCTCCAAGATTGTTCGCATGTTATAAAACCTGTCTGATTCCTACAATTAATCATCGATACATAGAAACATTTAATTCATTTAATTCATTCGATATCTAAATCTGCCAACCCTGGCCGTAGTCTGTCACATCAGTTCAGCGACAAATCAAATGCAAATGGGTAAAAAAAAACATCGTAGGCCATGCCGCATCATACACTCATAACACAAATACATGTGGACTTGAAACGGAAAATCGGTGCTTTTTTGCCGAAGTATATTGACAGCTATAGAAGGTATGCTATTCACGACTGTGCATTAGTATTAGTAGATAGTTATTAACTTTTTCTGGATTTGCATAGCGTTTGTTATATTTTAATGCAATTTAAGTAAATTTAGGTATTTAGGATAACAAAATATCGATGGCTTAGCAGAATAATTTGTAACGTATCCGATTGGAAGATTATTCAATGCATTTGTTCTATTTATGATGAGTATTTTCCATGTTTCTTATCAAATCCATTACCTCCCTCAGAAATAACTAGCCGTGCAATTTGTTTTTTTATTTTACATACAAGAATATATTTACTAAATGTACATAGAAAGGCCTTATTGTACGGAATGCAGGAATCGAATCCGATATAATTTCTGAAATTTGATCGAATGTATAGTTCACATAAGGGGCCCAAATACAAAGGAGTGGGAGTGACATTGAGTACGGTTTTGAGTTGAGTATACTGAAATGTTTAAAGCTGTACAAGAGTGTTTTTGGAAGACCCTTTCGATATTTTAGATAGGTATAATAAAATAAATAACACAAAGTGCATTTGCTTGTTGTTTATTGTTCAGTGTAATTTAACTTTCGATAGTTGTTCAAATCTTACATCAGGATTTTCTTTTTTTTCTTCCGCTATGGTCCTACTATTTGATTCTCAGACGTACTTGGAACAGACGAAAAGATTCGTGGTATTTGTTTTCAAGTTTTAGCCCAAAAATATTAGCCATCGGTTTCTCTGCACATTGATCGTTGGAAATCTATGGAACGTAACCGATTCACATGGTTCTGTTTTAGGGTTTCTTCGAATATAATTTGCTCCTGTATGTCGGAACATGACAATTCGACATTTTGATGATGAAATTTAAGCGACGTTATAAATTATTAATGAAGGTATAAATCTGTAGACTCAATGACATTTCAATTTACACAATGACAGCTCGCCCGTAGTAACATTTGCCGAGCAATGATTCAAAAGCGATTTCCATACTAACTTCAAATATATTTTAAAAGTAGTTCCAGGGCACGGAAGAATATGAAATTTTGGTTTCTGGCTCAATTTTTAACGTAGAATCATGATATGTATAAACCTGGATACCCCTAAACATTCCGATAGAATAAATTCAATTTATATTCCGATTTCAGTACAAATCTGAAGAATTTTCATAACTATTTTATCTGTGTGAGTATTTTCGTGTAAGATAAACAAAAATGCATGCTCTCCACACGAGCAACAGCATTTCGATATAGACTAACCTAATGCAGCGTACAAGCAACATCATGATAAATCCGAGCAACTGGACAGCATGCTTCGAGTCACCCACACAGATACAATTTTGAAAATACGCACGTAGACCCATTCACCAGTGAACCGAACTCGCTCGGTCCGGGAACTTTGACACTTGAGCGGGGTCTGAGCACATTCAACATTCAGTAGTATGCCCCGCTCAAGTGTCAGATCCCCCGAACCGAGCAAGTTCGTTTGATCGGTGGATATGTCAATAATACGCTTTCACATCCACAATTACAATTTCTCCCTCATGACTACACACTTTGGTTTTGCTGTTTACTCCATAATTTCGAAATCCGCTAGGAATATTGCTTTAACCGGAAACGCGTCGAAAGCTGGAAGGAAATATTTGCGCATATAGTAGCGCAATGCGATCGGAACAAACTCACCAGATTTTTCAGCATATCCATCGTTGTTTTCCCATAACGAATCACATTTTTTTCTTCAACTTCAATTCACACATACACTCACAAGTCAGTTCGTTTTCTCTGCCGTTCGGCCCTCCATGCTCATACAATAGCTTCTAAGAAAAGAATCGCTAATTTTCTTCAACTTATGTGCCATTCATTAGAAAATTCATTGCTTCAAGTAGATCACACATTATTTCTTCGACAGCAATTGCTATCCCGATTTTCAAAACACCGGCTTCACTATCACCATTTGAAATGAAAAAAAAAAATCACAATCGTCAGAATTCGCGGAACTGAATAGGACACATCTGCTCGCGACGGCCTTCTTAACCGAACTGACGTTATAACAGCTTTATATGCGCATATAAGGTGTGATTGTGGTAGTTAGAAGATTTGCTCCCTCTTACCAATACATGTAAACACTAAGCACGTGGTATATCTGTCAAAACACTAAATAGCTTTGAAACAGGCCTAGGCTTAGGAGCATTAATGATGTAGTTATAGGGTTTGTATGCGGTGGAAGTGCTGTTATTGGGCGTGTAGGCATTTTTAGTGTTATTATAATGCATGTCGGCATCTATGACATTAATCAATATTAGGGCTTTGGTTACTCGAGGATTTCCCGTTTCATTTCGTCACCCAACCCTTTTTGACGTCTACTGCTTGTTTTCTGAATGGTACGATGATACTGTATGCCCAGGGAAGTCAAGAAAATTTTCATTGCGAAAAGATTCTGAACCGACCGGGAATCGAACCCAGACAACTTCAGCATGGCTTTGCTTCATAGCCGCGGACTCTAACCACTCGCCCCTTCTAATTGATATCTTCTCGCTAATAAATTAAAATTTACAACTGAAATTGTAAATCTGAATGGTTTATCAAGTTACTACTATGTTGATGTTCAATCCATTCGAATCGTGACGGAATCGGAGTGTCTGAACTTGGAATTAAAGCATTAACAGAGGAAAGATAATAACTCAAACGCGAGCGAAATAACTCTAGCATAAATTATATGCTCTTTCAATTTCCCTACATAGCGATTCTGCACAGACGCTCGAGCTGTAAATATGGCTTTCCTTCCAAATGAAAAACAACGAGGAAGAACAAACTCAAACGTCTTTTCCGCCAACGCCGCCAAGCCATAAACAAAGGGATTCATTCAAAAGAAGCATCTTTTCCAGTACGGGTCTTCGTTGTTGAATATGGTGCACGAAGATTTCCTTCTTTCTGAACTGAGGATACAACAGGGTGGTGGAGAAAGGCGGCGGATGATTGCAGCTATTTAATTTAACCACACGAATGAAAGTGATCTATGGGGTGGGATGCATTTCACTTTAATTCCACGGATTTACCATCGGCAATTCCGATGGGATCTAAATCAAGTCTTCGACAGTGAGGACTATTTATGAGTTTTTTTTTCTTTCCAATCGACGACGATGACTTTCTCTCGTTTCTCAATCTGTGCATCTGTTTATGATCTGATTAAGAGTTCAGATCGCGATTGTTTATTAACTTAGAGAAGCTACTTTCCAGAAATTCACCCAGCGAGCACGTGCCAATCATAAAGTTGGTTCTGGGTAAAACGAAATTTAGAACAACTAACGTATGTTAGTATTATATTTTTACGCTGATGGGCAATTAGATTGCCGTGCATGTTTCCTGATTGAATGTATCTAATTTTTTCTATTGCGTCTCGTTCATACTAAGTAAGTGTCAGTTTGTCAGTTGCAACAGCCAGCGAAGACTTTCCACATTCACTGACACGTCAACAAATTTGTAGGGTTTGCAATACTGTAGTATTTGATTGTAGGATATTGTGAGAGAACAAGAAGACCAGAAGACCATAAAGCCAGGAGAACAGAAGACCAGATGACCAAAAGACAAGTTGATCAGAAGTCCTGAAGACAAGAAGAACAGAAGACCAGAAGACCAGAAGGCCAGCAGAAAAGATGACCAGAAGTTCAGAAGACTAGAAGATCAGAAGTCTAGAACACCAAAAGACCAGAAGATCAGAAGACCAGAAGTCCTGAAGACAAGAAGACCAGAAGAACAGAAGAATAGAAGTCCAGAAGACCAAAAGACTTGTAGATCAGAAGACCAGAAGACTAGAACACCAGAAAACTAGAACACTAGAAGAACAAAAGACCAGAAGGTCTGAAGACCAGACGACCAGAAGACTAGAAGACTAGAAGACCAGAAGACCAGAAGATCAGAAGACCAGAAGATCAGAAGAACAGAAGACCAGAAAATCAGAAGACCCGGAGATTAGAAGCACAGAAGACCAGAACATCAGAGGATTAAAAGACCAGAAGATCAGAAGACCAGATGACCAGAAGGCCAGAAGATCAGAACACCAGAAGACTAGAACATCAAAAGACAAGAAGAACACAAGACCAGAAAACCAGAAAACTAGAACACTAGAAGAACAAAAGACCAGAAGGTCTGAAGACCAGAAGACCAGAAGACTAGAAGACTAGAAGACCAGAAGACCAGAAGATCAGAAGACCAGAAGAACAGAAGACCAGAAGATCAGAAGACCAGAAGGCCAGAAAACCAGATGACCAGAAGACCAGAAGACCAGAATATCAGAAGACCAGAATATCAGAAGACCAGTAGACCAGAAGACCAGAAGACCAGAAGATCAGAAGACCAGAAGACCCGGAGATTAGAAGCACAGAAGACCAGAACATCAGAGGATTAAAAGACCAGAAGATCAGAAGACCAGATGACCAGAAGGCCAGAAGATCAGAACACCAGAAGACTAGAACATCAAAATACAAGAAGAACACAAGCCCAGAAAACCAGAACACTACAAGATCAGAAGGCCTGAAGACAAGAAGACCAGAAGACCTGAACACCAGAAGACTAGAAATCCAGAAAACAAGAAGATCAGAAGTCCAGAAGGAAACAAAACCACAAGACCAGAAGAATAGTTAAACCAGAAGTCTAGAAGACCAAAAGAAGCCCAGAAGACGAGAAGCCCAGCAGGCCACTAAGAAAAAAGACCAGAAGACCAGTAGATCAGAAGGCCAGAAGACAAAACAGCAGAACACCAGAAGACAAGAAGACCAGAAGACCAGAGGACCAGAAGATCAGAAGACCAGAAAGCTAGAAGATCAGGAGACCAGAAGGCCAAAAGACCAGAATATCAGAATATCCTTTTGACATCTCTTTCTGTTGTTTCCTTGATGACATTTTGCTATCTGTTTTTGTCTTTTTCACATAGTTTTGACGTTTTGTGACCACTTTTTGACGTAGTGTTATTCTGTCCTTGACGTTCCTTATCTAATTCGGCATCTTATTAACTTCTCCGTGGTGTCATTTGACGTTTTGACAACTCATCAACATATCACAATTTTTCATATCCTTACAGCATATCTTTAAAGATTTTCTGACATCTCTTGATGACTGTCATTTCAATTTTACATGGCGTATTCTCGATGTCCATACCTCACGCCCCCCTTTCAAGCCTTTTTGTTGCTGTTTTTAATTTCATTGTCGTTTTCCTCGTATCTCTTGACATTTATTCGACATAACATCTTCTATTCTTGTTTGTGTATACGTATCCTGCCATATTCTGGATATCTTTTCGGCTAATAGTAATTTTTTGAAATTGATTCTAGTTAAACTTCGTTTTGTTGATAATTATCTGCGGGTTTTTGGCTTGGCTTCTTTTAACATGGTTTTGTATTTATTTTTAGAAACTTCTGGCGTTTTGATACTGTCTTTTGCTGTTTTTATTGGCGTCTTTCTGACTGGTTTTCGGACGACTATTTAAAGTCTTTCTATTGTCTTGTTGGTGTTAGTTCTAGTTTTTTTTGTTTACTTATTCCCGTGATGTAACGGTTTTAAAATAATAAGGGAATTTTAGTGATATGTTGGCGCCTATTTTTAAATAATTTGACATATTTTTTCGTCTTATTCATGTTTTATCAGCATTTCAACGTTTGTTACGTCTCCTGCAATTTTGTTGGCGTCTTTTTCTGGTCTTTCTGATGTCTTTTAAGATTCTGTTTGGGACGTATCTGCAAAGTATGGCATCATTTTTTTATTCGTTTCTTGATGTCATTCATTCATTCAACATGACGTCTTCTATGCTATTTTATTAAGTCCTTTAAACCTCTTTATGGATTATTGATGTTGTTTTTTCTTAGTGTTTTTTATCATCTTGTTTTGAATTCGTCTTTTTACTGTTTTAGTGTCCTTTTGGCGTCTTTATGACTGGTTTCTGACATTTTCCTGACGTTTATTAACCCTTTCAAGGGGTTTGTTGTCTTTTTGATATTTTGTTTTATATTTTTGGAGTTTCTGTTGTTGTTCTACTATTTTTTATTCTTAAACCCTCTCAAAACCTTTGGTAATATTTTTGTTTTTTTGGTGCCTTTTTAAAAAATTTCAAATATGTTTCAATGTTTTTTTGTCTTATTATAGGCATGAGCTTCACTTCTTTTTAACGTCTTACCAATGTATTTAAAAAAAAATCTTGTTATGTTTTGGACATCCTTTTGATTATATCCTTACATTTATAATGCTTACATGCGTTTTATTTCTAACTTATACTCACACCTTTTTTAATCTCTTTGAGTCTCTTCTTTGACATCTTCCTGGTGTTTTTCAGAGGAAAATAGGGTATCAGTTCACATCCTTTTATCATATTTTTGAAGATATTTTCCAACGTTTCTCTGACGTTTTCTTGTCGTGTTTGACACGTTTTTGACGTAGTCTTTGACGTAGTCATCTTTTTGGCATCTGTTAGACATCTTTTTAATGTCTTTTGACGTTAGTTTTTGAGATCTCTCCGATGTATAGAATTTTTGTATATCCTTATAACATATTCTTAAAGGTATTCTGACATTTATTTGATGACACCACGAGGCCTTTTTGAATTTGCATGGCGTATTTTTTATGTCTCTGCTTCATTTTTACGTTCATTTCATGCCTTTTTGATTATGTAGTCTTGTTGTCTTTTTATTGGCATCTTTTTGACGTTTATTCATCAAAACGTCTTCTATTTTTATTTTGGACATCTGCAGTTATCTTCTTTACACATTATTCAAGTGTTTTTTCTTGCTTTTTTTAATGTATGTTATGAATTTTCTTCACCATTTTTTATGTTTTATCTCTGTTCAGTGTCAGTTGGCGTCTTTATGACTAGTTTTTGACATCTTCCTTGACGTTTATTACGTCCCTTTAATGTTTTTTATTGTTTTAATAATATCTGTTTTTCCTTTTTTGGTTTTTGTTGTTGCTCTTGTAGTTTTCTTTTTACATTTAACATCTTCTTAACATCTATTGTTCATGTTTCTGTTTTTTTCGCGCCTTCTCAATTTGTTTTACAGTTTGTTTTAATGTTTTTTTGTTTTTTTTTGTTGACATTGGCTTGACTTTTGTTTAAGGTTTTTTTCACGTAATTTAGACTATTTTCTATGACTATATTTTTACAATTTTTATAGCTTTCTGCTGCTTTTTTACTAATATTCACATCTTTTTTTGTTCTCTTTGCGTCTTTTTGTTTTTCTATGAAATCTTTCAGAGAATATTTTTGTATCCGTTCACGTTGTCCTATCTCTGACGTTTTTTTTTTTACTTTTCTAGACACGTTTCAACGTAATCTCTAATATCTTATCGATTTTTTGCCATCTATTTGACGTCTTTCCAGTGTTTTTTGACTCTAGTTCTTGAAATCTCTCCGATGTATGGATTATTTTTATATCCTTATAACTTATTCTTGAAGGTATTTTGGCACCTTTTTGATGACACTACGAGGCGTTTTTAAAAATTTCATGGAGTATTTTTTACCTGTTTGGTTATGAAGTCTTATTGTCATTTTCTTGGTATCTTTTTGACGTTTATTCAAAATAACGTCTTCCAGTCTTATGTTGGACATCTGCTGCCATCTCTTGATACCTTTTTGGCAAATTGTCACACCTTTGATTATTTTTATTCAATCTTGATGTCTTTTTGTCGCCTGTTTGACGATAATCACCATTGTTTAAGCTTCTTGGCTACTTTTTACGTCATTTTTTTACAATCTTCTGGTGTAGTTTTAACACTCATTAACCCTTTTTTAAAGTATTTTTACATCTCTCTGGCTGGTTTTTTGATTGACTATTGAGTGTCTTTCTGTTGTCTTCTTGATATTTCTTTTCATCTCTATCGGTCTCAATGTTGACTTTTTCACGTAATGTAACGGTTTATTTATTTCGCATTTGATGCATTTTTTTCGTTATATTTTGTATTTTTTTGTCTTATTGACCTTCCATGTATTTATTGCGTTATTTTACATGTTTTTTTTTTTTGTGTTGAATATCTTGTTGGTCACCTGATTTTCTAGACGATTTTTTGAAGTCATCCTAATATTTTATTTGACATCACCAGAATGACATCAAGAGTATGTCAAATTACATAAAAATGATGTCCGAAATGTGTTAAAAAGACAAGATGCCAATAATACGTAAAGAGTCGTCATAAAATCGGCTAAAAGATGCAAAAACATGTCAAATCACATCAATAGTAGTCAAAGAGAATTTATAAAGACATCAGAATGAACGCCTTAAAATAACATCAGAAAGACTTTAGAACAAGTCATTTTTAGTGGATACAAAGAAAACAAAATGTATACACTGGAAAGACCGCAAACATTTTTAAGAAAATGTGAAAAGGAAGGTAAAACGATCATTAAAAACCATAAAAAGTCGTAAAAAGTCGTCAGAAAGACGTTGCTAAGCTGATGTTAAAGTTGAAGCCCAGCAACCAGCAGGTGATAAAGTGAAGTCAAGAAGGCATCAAATGTGTCAAAACGGCGTCAACAAAACGTCAAAATCTGAACCAGTTTGAAGACATTTCCAATTCCAATTTAAAGTAAAACTTCAATCCAAAATATATTCAATCTCCGTTTTACAAACCCTGTTCAAAGTGCAGCAATTTCTTTCCGAAACCAACACGTTGATTTTCTGGCCCAACGCTACACCGCTCATAATCCACTTTTATGACCATTATTACGCATTATGTGCAGCTATTTTATTTGTTTATTCGGTGCACCTCCTGCTGTATACCTTTCTGATCTCCGGCCGACTGACCGGCCGATGCATGCAAGACCCTATGTAGTCAAAGCGCTCAACCGACGATGATGGGTGACGATGGACGAACGTAAAATCGTTTACGTTGAACTAGCGGATACTATATAGCACTTTCTAGCATGGGGTTTCGATAGAAGAAGCGATAAACGCGCAGCTATTCAAAAAGACCAAGCTGAGGGTCGTAGGTTCGAATCCCACCGGTCGAGGATCTTTTCGTAGTGAAGATTTTGTTGACTTTCTAGGGCATTGGATATCTTCGTGCTTGCCACACGATATACACATGCAAAAATGGCCAATCGACAAAGAAAGCTCTCAGTCAATAATTATAAAAGTGCTCGTAAGAAAATTACCTGAGAAGCAGGTTCTGTTCCAGTAGGGGTGTAATGTCAGAAAGAAGAAGAAGCATGGTGAACATGCAGCATACCGCGAGGTATCGGTTTCGTAGAAATGGAACTCCCTTTTTCACGTAGAGTTCACCACGGTTGGTGGTGTGGCATGTTCGGATCGGAGATTGAAAAATCTACGACGCACAGTGGTGCGTCTTCATGCAAAAGTCGGACAAAACCTTAAAACCAACTTCACTAGGTGCTCAAAATAACCTACATGGAAATAAACATAAATTTTGGCTTTTGGGTGTACTTCAGCTAGATTAAATTTGTTACCGTTTAATATATTAATACAAAAAGGCTATTTAAAAAAAAATTACTTTTGAACTTTTGTCCAGCCATGCGCCGCTGTGCGAGCTCCATTCCTGCCTACCGCCCGTGAACTGTTTTGTCAGTTTTTCACACATCACGCTGTCAGAGTGGACAGGCCCAAGATAGAACGACGACGACGACGATCAGCATTGGAATGTTGGCGTCGTGATTGGTGATGCTGATGTTGCTTGTCTATATTTGCTGGACGATGGTTGTCTTTTAGCGTTTTTTTTAATGTTTGATGTTTATAGAATAGAAAGAAAATGTTAGTGGGTAAATTTCTCGTATGTTTACGGAAACTGTTGACCATTGCTTGTTTCGAGAATTTTGTGGCGTTTTAGAGTTTATGTTTACCTGTTGTAACTTAATTTCGTTGACTTGGAGAATTTCTAAGCGGAATTCTATATCTTCATGGCCCCCGCATACCAAATCTCATAAGTCCTGGATTTACAGTAATGCGCCGAACCATAAATCTGTATTTGACTTATTTGTACCATTTTATCAGTTTTGCCAGCGCAAAAATATTGTGTTTTGAATAAAGTGCAAAAATATGGTTATACATATTGAGTTTTATCGATTTGACTTAAGCAGTGTTGCCAGCTATTACATACTTTTGAACCCTTTAGAAATTCATGTATTACAGTTGAAGAGTATTCCTCTTATTCTGAGCATTCAATTTTTCTATTTCATAATTCATAAATTCCATGATTTTGACATTTTCTTAGTTCTTTTAAAGTAGTATTGCCAGCCGCATGAGCATTTATGCTTTGGCCAACTGTATGGCTTCCTCAAACTCTGGTAAACATTTGGTATCGATATAGTTAATATTTATTAATGTATGTTATACCCTAGTATTTCCACATCTAGCCGTTGATCTTTTCAAAAACATTGTGATAATCCTGATTATTTTTCACGAGGATGTGGAGTGCGTTCCATCACAAATTTTGACTGCCTCTATCCGAAATACCACTTGTAATTATTCCAGGCAGTCTGTCAGTAACACTTTGAGGTATCGCTTAGACATTTTCTCAAGGATGCTTAAAGAATTTATTTAATTTGGATTCGTTGAAATTACCATTTAATTTTTTAGGTGAAATGTTTCCTTAGTAGTATTTTTTGGTAAATTTTCTTTATTTCTGTGTTGAATTTGAACATAAATACTACCAAGTACATTTTCCTGCAGATTTTTTAAGATTCTCATTAAAATACATTTACAGATTCCATTAGAAGTAAATCCGAAGAAAATTCTGAGAACACCTTCTGCCAGAGATATCTTCATCCACAATTTACACCTGCAGCTTCAAGTTGGAGGGTTTTTCCCTAACGTTTGCTGAAAAAAAATCAAACAAAAATTTCGAGTGTGGTTTAAGAATTGAGGAGACATCAGACAGAAGAAGGAGACGACAGGAAGATGTCATGAAAACAACAAGCAGATGCCAAAAGTGCTTCAAGAAAGTAACCAAGAAGGCGTTAAGAAGACATTCAGAAAACCTGAAGTTACTTTAGAACTGTCGTAAAAATGTCAAGTCAATCGTATTTCTAGAAGCCGAGATCCTACCCTCTTAACTTGACAATTTTGTATGGAAAAACGGCCAATGCGTTATTTATTCTGTCCAGTACTGAAAGTGTATAAGAACTTATCAAAACGACATTAACGACAAGAAAACGTCACAATTATGCTTAAAACAACATACAGACGCCAAAAAGATGCAAAAACGATGTGACAAAACGTCAATAATAAAATTAAAACACCAATGAGACGTCAAAATTAGTCAAAACGATCTCAACAACGAGAAGACCTCAACAATACGTTTTAAAATTCAACAAGACTCCATAGGGATATGGAATGTGCCACCTTAGAGGCTGAACCCGCCTTGGTTTCCACGAGTGTCATTTCCCCGATCGCCTGTTCCTCGAATGATTTTTTTTTCCAAATGCCAGTTCCCCGAATGACCCGTTTCCTCGAAAAGTTATGCAGTTCAAGAAGATGCCAGAATAGTATCCAGTGACAGGGCGGTGAGCTAGGATGAATGAGGAGTAATCAAAATAGTACCAATGAGTTACATAGAATATCCAATGTTGAAACATTGGAACAAATGTCAAATAAAATAAATAATAATTTCAGGCAAAAATCGTTACAATCTTCTATTGCCACGATTAATGCGTTATATGTTTAGGTTAAGTTAGGTTAAGTATATTCAAAGCGTTTTTTTTTCTCTTACAAGCAGGTGAAATCAACTCACTTGTAAAAAATCTGAACTGCTACGGCAAATGAAATGTAATATGTTGTTAACAAAATGTTAATAAAATCTTAAATTTGTTTTACCAAATTAGGATGATAGTGTTGTCTAATAACACAGAACACCTAGATATCAGAAATGAATGTAATGTTTGGAATGATACTAATAAAGATAGTAAAAAAAAAAAGCGGTAATCAAAAGAAGGAGATATTCGGTCATTCTCTACACGGAGAGATCAGGCTACCCAAAAAAAAGTTCTTTTAACTCAAATTTGGGTAAACTGCATTTAGTTTTTACCCACGGTTGGGTTGTTTTGCCTCTCTCGCAACAGCAATGTTGTCAAAAATAAAGAGAGAGACGCACCGATCCAGCGTCGAATTTCAATGGAATAAGCAAAATTTGGGCTCTTTCGAGCTTACCCGACATTAAGTTGTTTTAACCCACTAGGGAGCACGGTGCTCCCTTGACCGTTATTATCAGAAAAAAATCTCCATCAAATCTGTGCTCACCAGTCGTTTTCTATAGCTAAGCTGCATGTCGGGGCAAAATTTTAAAAAAATCGTAGGGCCCGTTTTGCAGTTACGCCCTTTTTATTGTATTCAAAGGAAATTTGAGATATTTGAACGGATTTTCATTGGCCGTGATTATCAGTAATATACCAGTAATATACCATCAAAATTTGGTTCAAAGTTGTTTTCTTTAGTTATTTGTGACCTCTTGGTGGAGTTTTGAATGAAAAAATAGGCGAAATTCGAAGTTACGCCGTTTAAGCTGAAAACTTAACATCCGTTTAAGCTGAAAACTTAATCGATTGGTCACTCGCTGGTGGTGACCAATCGATTAAGTTTTCAGCTCAAACGGGTGTTCAGTTCTCCAGATCCGTGCTCTTGAATATTTGAGGTTTGGCTTCGATTAATCTTCACCTTAAAACGAATAATTAGGCATTGTAATACCGATAAGCATGTTCAAATAATTTCAATGACATATTGTAACTACATGTCGCCAAAGTATTTCACAATTGATCAATTTTTCAAAGGCTCATGCGCTGTAAGGCATTACGGAGCCATTTATGTGACATTATTATTATTCAAAAAATATTGTTATGGTCCAACTAGTCACCCTTTCGGCTGTTCCGGCTAACATTGTACTGCACTAGAACTTGAACTACAATCGCTTAGTAATGAACTATAAGCTAAATTATGGAACTCTAGACCACTGTCAATACTTTTGTGATCATTTGTAGCATACATTACTTCATTTAGATTTTGCACATATCTACAATTTTTCCTTTGGGTTTCCCGGTCTTTTCGATTACACAAACCCACAAATACAATAGTGAAAGAAATTTATACATCAATTTACTCATTCTCAGGCTAATTCGCGAAGAGGAAGCATCAGTACTTGAAATACGCTTTAAAGAAGTATTATTATTTTATTTCATTGATTTTAAAATCATAACACTTGCAGAGCTTAATGTTACATATCTTCCTTATGCATAAAACCTCTCTTGAGAAGATTCTAAGCCTTTAGCCCGTATTTCATTTCCCGGAATTTCTTTATCCCGAATTTAATAACACTGAACGCACTGTTACGGTGAATGCTATTATCCTGAATATATTATTACCTTGAACGATATTATCCCGTGATAATGTAATTTCGAAGTAATACCATTCCTGGAACTGGAACTCACGGTGATGGTCTTCAGGTATTCGAGCTTATGGATCTCAAAGTTAAGGGGTATATTTTAACCAGTTTTGGTTAACGGAAAATTGTAATTTTTTCTGTGGCCCTGTTGATTTCTTGCTGGTCTACCTACCATAATATGGTTTGAATCTTACACAAACTGAAAATTTATATGTAAACTTTATTTTTTTAATCGCGAGCTGTGCTTGTGAAGTGAAGACACACCAGCTGCTATGACCCTTCACAAACGAAAAAAATATCATGCTTTGGAAGCTACACAAAGTTTTTCAAACTGACGAAGACAAACAATTAATATTAAGCTCTGTAAATGCTACGATTTTGAATTTCATGTAACAAAATAATTACGGATGTTCTAAACTTTGCATTATATTCTTTCATTTGGAATCGTTGCTTCCTACGTCGATGATTTTATTTTATTCCATACCATGCTACTCATTACCGAAAACTTATCTCTTTGAGTACTTTTTGATGTATGCTTCGAATTTGATTTACAACAGGTAGCAATCAGTAGCATTTAAAATAATCTGAATCGTTAGTATTTTAGTTCACCAACCTATCCAGAATATTGTGCTACATGAGCTAATTTGGTTACATGATGAAATTAGCTCCGTAATGACTTAAAGCACTTGAGCCTATGGAAAATCAGTTGATAGTGAAAGACTTTTGTGCCATGTTAGTGCAATGTGTCATTGAAAACATTTGAACATGCTCAAGAGTATTAGAATGCCTAATTATTCGTTTTAAAATTAGTGTTTTCAATGGTTACACCTTAAAAAGGGCGTTACTTCAAATTTCGCCTATTTTCTCATTCAAAACTCCACCAAGAGGATACAAATAACTAAAAAAAACAACTTTGAACCAAATTTTGATGGTATTTTAATTTTGATAATCAAGGCCAATGAAAATCCGTTCAAATATCTCAGATTTCTTTTGAATAAGTAGACTTATACAATAGAAAGGGCGTAACTGCAAAACGAAAATTTTGCCCAGACATGCAGCTTAGCTATAGAAAACGACTGGTGAGCACAGATTTGATGGAGATTTTTTTCTGATAATAACGGTCAGGGGAGCACCGTGGGGAGACTTCGAAAGCCAACGCTGGGTAGATTTTTTTTCGCTGTTTTTTTTCTTTTTTTCGCTGTTATCAAACGAAAACTATCTAATTATAGCTTTATTCCACGGAAGAGCCGAATTGCGTCAAAAGAAGTCAAAGTTGGGTTGATTTGTGGCTCCGTGTACTAAACACATGATGCGAAAACAGGCAAGCTCGATCGAACTTTAAAGAACCGCCAATGGATCATTGAAGGTAATTTTTACCGGTGCTCACCGCATCAAAACAAAGGCGCCACTGTATATGGGATTTAACATTGTGACAGCATTGCTATTCTGTCAAACACACAAGGCTACGGTGGCGCTATCTATGCTTTCCATAGCGGCTGTTTAGGTTATTTTAGTAATCCATTAAAATAAGAAGAGGGCTTATTAGTTGGCCGGTTCAGACATCACTTTGAAATATATAATGTTCGACCAAGGTATTTAAAAGGGTGCTAGTTCAATGTTTTAAATAGAGAGGTTGTATGCACAGTTACCCACACATTACAAAACACTTTAAATGCACACAGAAAATTGTGACTAGATCAATCTCGAAAAACGTTCAAAATGAGACACAATTCAGCGACTTTTGTGCTTTTCTGTCATTGTTGCAAGAAAAAGTCTGAAAATATGAACATAAATTAGTTTTCACAGCTCAAAACTTCGTGCTAAAAAATAAAACTTTTAAGAGCACAAGACAAGCTGAAATATTCCATTTCACACCAGTTTAGCAGCAACAGAATTGGACCATGTATAGCCCATTTGAATATAAATATCGTTTGAATGCACAATCACGGTATTCTAGAACTAGAAAATTTGAATTAAACTTAAATTTATTGTAATTCTTTTGAAAACTGTGTGTTCTGCGGTAACCGCCAAGTTCCACCGCAGCTGTCAAAGCCCTAAAGCAAGTTTGAAAATCATTGTATCATTAAACGAAACCATCTAATCAAAGAATGCTTGTAGAGTTTAAAACGTTGAAAACCAGCAGAACACAACAGTCATTAGCGTGGTTATCATCGGTATCATCGCAGCCGATCGATGATGCTGTGTTAAAATCGGTAATGTTACAGCTGCGGTAGCTTTATGTCTAACCGTAGAACGGAAATTTATTTCTAAAATGGCAATAAACCATAAAATACGCTTAGGTATGCGAGCGTTACGGCTTATACACAAATTTTATTTTTTTTATACAAAAAGCGTTACGGAGGGGAGGGCGTTACGTAATAAATGGACGCTGCCTAAAGGAACTTTTCTCCACTTCCCTGGGCATTGAATATCATCGTACCTGTCACACGATACGCGAATTCAAAAATGATGAATATGCAAAAAAAGCTCTTGCTTGATAACTGTGGAAGTTCTCATTAGGACACTGAGCAGAGAAGCAGACTCTGTAAATATTCATGAATTTTATATATTGAAAGGATTCCGAAATAAATGGCCGAATACGACCCGAGAAATCACTAGAATATTTCCTAACTCAGGTTCTTAGTTTGTTGATTATGGATGAAACCTAAGGGTTACACCGTTTACTCATAGCATTAGAATATAATTTACAACATTACAAAATAAATGAACTCATTACGCGTGGACGGGTAAATTATGAATGAAATTGTGAAAAAAAAATCACGTGCTCAGGTGAACCCACGAATTAATGAATTTAAAAACCATGCGGATTGGTTTACCGAACAAGTCAATACATGTGTCAATATAGCATTTTTCCGTTTGCCCTAGGAATAATCGTAGCAAATACTGAGATGAATAAATGGAATATAACTTGAAGTAACTCATAAGGCAGCATCCATTTATTACGTAACGCTAAAATTGGATTTTTTTAATCCTTCCCCCTCCTTAACGCTTTTTGTAGAAAAAAAAATTTTTATATGAGCCGTAACGCTTCAGTCTACTCCACCCTTCCCCTAGAGCGTTACGTAATTCGTGGATGCCGCCTATCACGAACAATAAAGTCATATTCACCGATCACTAATCATAAACTTCTCCTATCTCTTTCCATTACAGATCATGGCAGCCAAAGCGCAAGTTAAAACCGCAATGCAATTCGTTGAAAACGTGATTCGGAAATAGCTGCTGGGGAAAAAAAAATGTGAAATTCAGTTCGATGCATTTAACGCGAAATTTTGTGCAATAATCGACAACAAGTGAGTGAGTGATCGCAAGCCGAAACAGTGCAAGGGAGAGTGCGTCGGTTGTGCGCGCCTTCGTAAGATGCCTTGGGGCTGTCTCTGTTCCAAGGAAAAGAAACGCCCGCAAATTAGTAGTCCCATCCTCAAGGTAAGTCCACGTGAGAAGGCTAAACAGCTTTCAATTGTATGTCTTTATAAGGGGCAGGATAGGGCATGGGAGTAGCTAGAGGGAGGGGGGAAGGATTTTCGAAATGAACTGGTTTCTACAAAAACTTACATTATGTGTTCCTGTTCACGATGAGAGGGGTTCCAATAAATTGATCAGATGAAGTTAAGTATCTAGGACTCATGCTAAATAAACATCTAACTTTCAAAAATCACATTGAGGGCATTTACGCCAAATGTAACAAATTTGTAAAATGTCTGTTCCCACTTAAGAGAAAATCAAAAAAAAAAAATCTTAAAAACAAGTACTTGATCCTCGAACAAATTTTCGGGACAGCCAAATTGTATGCTGTACCACTATGGCCTAGCTGTTGTAATACCAGGAAGAAAGCTCTGCAGAGGATTCAAAATAAAGTTTTGAAGATGATTCTGACGCTCCCTCCCAGGTATAGTACTAATGAGTCAAAAAAATTCCAATGTTGAAACATTGGAACAAATTTCGGATAAAGTTATTAATAATTTTGGATAAAAATTTCATCACGGGATCGCATTCTCACGTTTTTAAGACAGATCAAGAGTTCAAGATCATCGTCTATAATCACGTATCCGAATTTTACTTCACATTTTGGTATTGCAATACTTTTATCTTCAACAATGGAATTTGTTAAAAATTCGAGAGCATTTTCAATACCAAGTTTTGTTTGCAAAGAAAAGGCAACATCAAGATTACAATTGATGCATGTTTCATATGTCAGCTCGCGAATAATTGAAAGTAGAGCCGATAGGATTGAGAATCGCTTCATGAGATATTTGATATGTAACAGGGTCATGATCCGAATCAAAATCAGCATGAGTAATCAGTTGGCTACAAAGGTGACTGGAGTCGGTTAAGACCAATTCAATCGTAGATGGGTTTCTAGAAGATGAAACACAAGTTAGGCTTTCAGGGTATTGAATTGAGGAATATCCTAAAGAGCACTCATCAAATAAAATTTTGCCGTTGGAATTGCTTTGCGATTTGTTCCATGAGCGATATTTGGCGTTTAAGTCACACATGTCAAAAAATCGTGACTTTTTGAGATTTGAGAGTCATTTTCTGCAAATCAGTTTGAAGTTTGAAAGTAAATTTATCAATTTATGGTTTCAAATAACAAAAAAGGTATATTTTATATGCCTATGAAAATATGATTGTTTTCGCTGAAATCCGTGAATTTAATTTTTGAACTAACTCGCCCTTCCCTGAAGGAAATCTTGGCAACGCCCATGGGATAGGGTGCTCGGAACCGGTGCGAGTTCTTCCATTCAAGAAAAGGAGCGAAATCGAGGAAACGGCGAAGATGCTGATAGCTTCATTAGGATTGCGATGCAAATTGAAATGCGTCGCCGTTTCGAATGGATGGATATGTGGTGGCTTCCGTGGTTTCTGCAGGGCGGTCGCTCATACCTTCCTTCGATGGTGACAGCTTCGGCGATCTGTGCATCGTGATTAACTCATAATCGTAAGCCCTTTTCCCCGAATGAATGCAGAAAAAAAGAATGGCGCAACCTACTTCCGTTTTTGCGTGCGGAACCAAGTACCGTAAAACGGGAAAGCTTTGAAAATGTGAGTTGTTTTGATAGTTGTGGGTCCTACAACGAATTAAAAAAAAAAAACAAATCAGATGAGCAAAACATTTATTAATTCACATTCTTCATAAACAATCTCAAATCCAGCTTCAACTGAAATGAAGTAAACAAGTAGATTGGTTGTGGATTTTTATGGGCTTATAAACCCATTATCAAAGTTGCCCCAATATGAAAACCGACTTTAAGTTATATGAAAAACTAGTGGTCCCGGCAAACTTCATCTTGCCATCAAGTAGGCTGTTGAAAGCCGTTATAAATCGTCCCATAGAAAATGACAGTTCCGTTTACTCTCGTTTTTCCGACTTTCCCGGTGAATATCCTGGAACTTTTATACCCACAAACACGTCGGAACACTTGACGAACAAAATGGAGAAAGTATCATCCAAACTCGTTGACCCGTTCGTAAGCCATTTCGTGACATACAAACACCATTCCATTTTTATTTATATAGATTATAAGATTATGTAAAATGAATCATCTAGCAATTTTTTAACTTATTTCAACGACAATCTGGGTTGTTTTAAAATAACGTTTCCTTCCAAAACATAAACATAGCTACCCCATCTTACGGTACATATATCACGTAGGGGAGAAAACGTCGTTCCAACTGGGCTACCCAACGTTTCAACCGGTTTCGGTACACGCGCCTTCATGTGTGTAATAATAATAATCGCCAACATTATCATCATCATCATCATCATCATCCACATCGTCGTCGACATCATCAAAGCGAATAAATTATTTCCGCCCATTGCAACACTTCTTTGTCATAATTTCAATAAAAATTAAAATGAAAAACAAACCAACTGTTCGCACTTTCGCACACTGCACTTCGGAACATGGATGAACGTAATGGGTGAAGATAAGATCAACCCGTCCAGTTTTGTCATATTGTTTTCTCACGCGAATGGTTGGATAGAGCGGACGAATCTGGTAAATGAACCAACTTGCCTTACTAAGGCATTCCAGAGCATTAATGTTCATTAATTAACTATTTCCATAAATATAGCGGTTATCACTGAAACTGATTTGATACCTGAATCCAAACTCAGAAGAGATCCAAACTTTTTTGTTTGTCGAAATGATCGCCTGGGTGGAGCATGTTGTGGAGTTGTTATCATCATAGGCGTATCAAATATCAACTTGTTTTGCCATTTGAAACTAAACTTTTAGATACTCTGGGTCTTCCTGTTGAAACACAGCTTGGTAAATAAACTTTCATAACTGCATAGGGTAGATGTACCAATAGTGGAGGTACTAAGCACGATTGAACTTCATTTAACCGCCTTAATTCAAGAAGTGCAATTAATGGACACCTTAATGTTGTAACGGGAAGTAACGACCATTGACTTATTGAGAAACATTATTTCATCGCAGTAATTCACGGCATGTCAGTGAAAAATAATACCTCCACTATTGGTACTCTGTTCCTTTAGTTGCGGTATATTTTTAATATGTGTTCCTTTAGTTGCGATATCCGTTGATTTCTTATGGGATCCTCCACTATAGGAACGCTTTACCGCCAGCCCTGTCGTCCTGCTTAGTCACGCTTAGTCGACGACTAAGAAGCTTTTCTCAGATTTTTCTTAGATTTTTTCACCCGAAGACATACAAAATAATGTTCGAAATCAACAACAATCTAACGCCCCATGAGAAATCCATCGAAATTTCCAACCTGCACCTACCAACGCTCTGGAGTAATTTTACCCTATTTCATATAGAACTTCATATATAACAGGGGCATATTACCGCCCTGTAGAAAATCAATTGAAATTAAGGAGCTGCATCAACGCCCAAGAGTAATTTCACTATATCTATCGACCTGTAGAACATCGATTGAAAATTTCAGGCTTTTTCAACACCCTAGAGTAATTTGACCTTATTCCAGTCCAAGCAGTATCAACGCCCTGGAGTTATTTCACTTTGTCCCATATAGATCGATAGCATCCTAACGCCCTGTATGGCATCAATTAAAAATTCAAGCTTTATCAACGCCTTGCAGTAACTTGACCTTACTTTAAGAAATCCAAGTCACTTGAATGTTCCAAGCATTATCAACGCCCTGGAGTAATTTGGACTCATGCCATGTAAATCAGCTGCATATTAATATCCTGTGAGACAAATGTCAAGATGTATAAACGCCCTCGACTAAATTGACCTTGTCTTACGTAGATCAGGTGCACCTCAATGCTCTGCATCTATCGTAAACTCCAATCTATATCGACGCCCTAGAGTAATTTGAATTTGTCTCATTTAGATCAGCTGCATCTTAACGCTCTGTAGGACATTATTTAAAAATTTCAAGCTGCATAACGCTCTGGGTTCAATTGACTTCACCCCAAGTAAATCAAGTGCATCTTGATACCCTGTATGACATCAATAGAAACTCCCAGCTCTATCAACGCCCTGGAGTAATTTGACCCAATCCCATATCGATCAAATACATCTCAACGCCCTGTGGACATCAATTGAAAATCCAAGCTTTATCAGCGCCCTGGAGTAATGTGACCTCATTTTACGTAGACCAAGTGCATCCTTACGCCCTGTAGGACATTAATTGAATATTCCAAGATTTAATAACGTCCTGGAGTGATTTGACCTTGCTCCATGTAAATAAGTTGCATTTTAACGCCCTGTGAGACAAATGTGAAGATGTATAAACGCCCTCCACTAATTTTACTTTGTCTTACGTAGATCAGGTGCACCTCAATGCCCTGTATCGTTTGAAAATTCCAATCAGTATTGACGCCCTGGAGTAATTTGACCTTGTCTCTCGAAGATCTTAGATCAGGTGCATATTAACGCCCTGTAGGACATAAATTAAAAATTCCAAGCTTTAGCAACGCCCTGGAGTAATTTGGCCTTATTTCACGTAGTTCAAAACCATCTTAACGCTTTGTATAACATCAATCGATCAAGCTATATCAACGTTTTGAAGTTATTTGACTTTATTCCATATTAATCTTTGCGAGATCTGGAGAACATTTAAGCCCTGTTGAAAATCAATAGAAATTTCTTAGCAGTATCAACGCCCTGGAGTAATTTGACTTAATCCTATGAAGATCAGGTGCATCTTAACGTTCTGATTGATGTCATCGAAATTGTCAAGATATATCAAGGCTCTGGATATGTTTTTTCTTTTCTCACGTGTATTAGGTACATGTGAAGGTTCTCTAGGACATCAATTGGAAATTCTAGCCTTTTCAATGCCCTGGAATAATTCAAGCTTATCTTATGTAGGTCAGGTGCATCTTAACGCCCTTTAAGACATAAATTGAATATACCAAACTGTATTACCTCCCTAGAATAATTTGACCTTATTCTATGTAGATCAGGTGCAACTTAACGATCTGTAGGGCATGAATTGAAAATTTCAAGCTGTATCAATGGCCTGGAGTAATTTGACCTTAGTCCACATTGATCAGATGCATCTTAATGCCCTGTATGGCATCAATCGAAATTGTCAAGCTGTGTAGTAATTGATTTTGTTTCATGATCATATTAACGCTTTTTAAAACATCAATGCATGTTAAAATGTTAAATGAGCAATATTCACACCCTGGAGTAATTTGACTTTACGCTATGAAGATCTGGTACATCTCAACGCCCTGTATGACATTAATTGAAAATTCCAAGCTCTATAAATATCCTGCAATAATTTAACATTAGTTCACATTAATGAGTTGAATCGTAACGCCCTGTAAAAATCAATCATTTTTTTTTTAATCTGTATCAACGCCCTGAAGTGATTATACCTTGTTTCACGTAGATAAGCTGCATCTTAAGGTGAAACATCTCGGAATCCAAAGATGACCGCCACAATGGCTGACTTGCAAAAACTGGAGAAATAGTTGGCAAACGTTTCTGATCTTCTTATTTTAAGCTTACTGTTAGGGCACAAAGCCAAAATGCACTGCTGTTGGGCGCTTCCTTCACGAGATTTGTGCCCTTGAAGTTGTAGTGTAATCTTGGAAGTTGATTCCAAACTGTTTGACAGTTTCCCGAATAACCCTTTTCCTCGAATGCCATTATTCGATAAAAGCACTTAAGGGGCCCAAGACTAGAGTTTGAATTCCCGGGAACATTTCCAAAAGAATTTACTATCTATTTTCAAATAAAAACCCATCGCAAAATTTACATTTCATATAATTGTAACCAATGAACTCACTACATCACTAGTTATATTTCGATGCTGATTATTTTTGTTTTTTTTTTCGTAATAAAATAGTTGTTTATAAAATGGATATCGTTTTTGACGAAAGGGTATATGCTATATAAAATAAAGGAATTTTCGAAGGATCTTTTATATGAATTGAAAAGGCTTATAAAGGTTTCATGGATGTTACAGTCACAATTTTCAATATCAAAACCCTAGTTGGATTTTATTCTTAACTTCAATTTATCAAGAATAAATTCCACGTGAACATTTGTTTAATGCTTTGTTGTTTTGAAACCAAGCGTTTGAAATAAAGCTAACATTGTTTTAAAGAAACAAAAATAAATAAGTCACAAAGAAGAGAAATATCCAACAAATTTACTGGCACAAAATAATATAGAGTCGATGTACCATGTACATAATAGGTTTGAAGCCGCAAAGCTAAGAATAAATATTTGAATAAAATCGAAATATAAGCCCAGATGCATTTACGTCATCTGAAAGCATTTTATCTCGATTTTGTAAAAAAAAACATAAAAATACGAAAACTCAAATTTTTGTATTTATTGTTGCTTGTGCTACTATAGGAGCACAAATACAAGTCAAAACCGTATTTTTAAAAAACTTTTACATTTTTCCTTTAAAGTGTGGATCAAAAGCCTTCGGTTGATTTTAAAAAATGTTTAGTTTTAATAATTTATGACAAATATTTTGTCTTAGTAGTGCTACTATAGGAACAATAAGTTTGTTATAGATGCAAGGGAGCTTAAACTATAAGCAATACTATATTTTGCTTATTTTTTCTAACAAGATCGATTTGTGTATCAATGGTACTTAGATAAATACCGTCAAACGGGGCTACTTTTGATTCCGGAGGCTACTCTGGTCACTCGTGTTTTTGATTTATTTGCGGCATAAATATTAATCTGAGCTATTTTGTGTCTTCAGCACTTTTATTAACCAAAACATGCTCTACAACCAGACATAAACATTTTTTGGAACAATATCAACAATAACAGGATAAACAAGAAAATGTATTAAAAAATCCTAACATATATTCACGAGGCGCAAAACATTTGCTATGTAAACATTGTTCGAATTTTTCACATATCGTGGAAAGTTATTGGAAGCGTCACAAAACTATCAAATCGTCATGTTTCATGAAAATTTGTGATAATTTTATGTTAAAAATTGTTGCTTTTAAAAAATAATTGAACAATATTATTAGTATTAATTTTACGACTTTTATTTTATGTTAAACTGTTGGTTTCTATATTTTACAACAGAAAAATAAATAAACCAATGATTCAGGAAAGTTAATATTCATCAAATATATATATTTTGTTACGTATTGGTAGGGAACTCAAACCATATTTTTGGAAAAAATAATTCTCGGTCATATTTTACATGAATCCGTAGTACAAAACAATTTCACTCTTCATCTGCTAAGAATAAAGTACACTTAAGCCATCTCAAAACTATTGAGAACCAAAATAATCACAAAAGTAAAATTTGAATTGCCTACGATCTTGCGAAACATATTTCTTGTACTTCATGCATTGCACTTTAAATAAAAGTTACATTTTGTTACAGGAATTGATGAGATCCTTCTACATATCTACTTCTACAGATTTTTAACGGATGTTAATCATTATTAATCAGACCTTATTAATCGTCGCAGTACTTGGTAATTACATCATTCGATTGTGTAAACTTAAACAATCAAGCATTTGTAGCTAACAGTCTTATTTAAAAGAAAGTGAACTTGAAATTTCATACCAGAAATTAAACACTATAAAAAACATATTTTGCTGAAAAGTGTTATATAGGTATGTGTATTTTTTCGCGCTTTACAATTTTCTTAATTATGTATGTAAACGAAAAACATTCAACTACGTCAGAATAGACGTTAATCTATAGAATCAGTTCAAAATTTATGCGAAAATAATAATTTTATTATCAAATTGTGTTGCTTTCTAAAAGTGTCCAAAGTAGCCCCATTTTTGTCTTGAAGGACACATATTTTTCGCTATTCAAGCAATTTTTTTATTTCTTGATGAATTTGCTTCATATTTTGCACATTTGTTACGTACATATACAACTAAGATATATGCAAGAATTATCGAAATCCATCCATAATTCTTAGAGCTACAAATCCTCAAAGTTGAAGAATGTGGAAATAATGTCAAAAGAATCCCCGTTTGACGGTAGTTAGATAATAGCAACGATTTACAGCAAAACGGCCATTAAAAGCCACTAGTGCGACTATAGGGGACTGTCTACTAATGGAACACTGACCCTACACGAAATATGAATAATTTGATGAAGAAAATTTCACCAATTTGACTTTATTTTCACATCTTTTAGAGTTTCCCGGGATCCCGGGTATTCCCGGGAAATGGTAATTTTATTTCCCGTTTCTCGGGAAATCAAATCCCGGGAAATTAGGAAACTTTACTCAAGACCACTCTCGAAGTTTAAGGAAATATGGTTTAATTTAAAGCTGAAAAAATCTTCAACTTTTATGTTCTTAAGACAGTCAGTTCATACCCTTGTTTTTTGGACCAATAATTTTCATGTGATGATGATAAATTTTATAATCAAGTATGCTGTAAGAGCAGCATTTTTGTGTTTTTAAATTTGATGAAATAAGTTTGAAAACCATCTGTAATTGATACTAGGCAATTCCAAGATTCACTAATATATCTAACGTAAAACTACAAAAGTTACAACCATAGCGAAATTTATTGAAATCCAGGAAAAATGTTGACTTTTTTCCATTTTGTTATCACCTTAACAGCGATGTTTTATTTTTAATTAAGGCCATATATTTGGCTGAAAGTAGAACACCTCATCTTAATGTAAAAAATAGTGCAAACGTTCTAGATGTCCTGCTTTTGAAAAATCAAGAAAATTTTAATAAACTTATTTATTTGATTCTTTTTGTTTTAAATATCATACATTTCTCTAAGTATGCTCCATATATTATTTTACTTACGAACATAATCAAACATTCGAAACATCGAATGTCAGGTATGAATTTATTCATGTCTTTGCATCTTAGTCAAGTCTACATTGCTTTCTGGTCTGACATGACAGAGAATACGCATAATATTTCGTTAAAAGATGTTCCGAGTTATGGTTGAGTAATAATCGCTGAAATGCAGATACCATCGGCATATATAATTAGAATTACAGTTTGCGTCGTATTTTGCTTGAATTTTATAAAACTAGAGGAGACGCATTTTGTTTGACTCAAATTGCTGGACCCTAGCCTAACAGTTAGCAAATTTAAGAGGAGTTATAAAAAAGGGGAAATTTGTAGTCGAATTTAGAATAATATTGGCGACCATTTTGAATTTTAAATAAAAAAAAGTGATTCACCGTAAGCGCTTTGTTTTGAATTTTGAGATCAGCTTCAAAAAGCATAAAAAAAACTGAGTTAGAGCAGCTGTAAAAACTGTACAATAATATTTACCGAATGAAAGATTTTCTAATTAAATGCACACATCATATTTTGTACAATGCCATTTTGTTCTTAGTCAATTTATCAAACAAAAAGAAATACAATATCAAATAATAAAAAATCATACAATTCAGTTGTATTATCAAAATTATGCTTTTGAAGAGCTTTATACAGTACCAGAAACATAAATGGTCGTTACTCGAAAGCTGTGGAATCAATTTGCTCAAATGTTTCACAATTTTGTTTAAACAGCGAAATGCAATAACAATATATTGTTTTAAAAGCGAAATGCTGAGAAAAGTTTTGAAATTTGAGGCAGACACAAAAACGTTTACAAATAAACGGTTCTATGTGTTTTTTGGATTGGCGCTAGATGAATCGTTTTACACTGAATGATAGGTTCTACAAGACTGAGTTTTTTTTCATGGATTGAGATTTCTATTACATCGTAATAGTATTAGTTGTATGACTCTAGTAAATAGTCAATAGCATATACAGTAGTCAATGTTAAGGTACATTCAATTGATACAAGGAAAAAAAACTTTCATTTTTTACATCAACAGATTTTTCAACTAAATAATGTTTAATCCCATGTACTGTATCTCTTCTTTCCATATTTTAATAGAAATGGAACACAAACTAAATACGTGCAAATACATATTGGTTTTCATTTTTTAGAAATGTATATTAAGGTATTTGTGATGTTTGTAATTGTTATATATTAAAACGTGTTTAAGGGTTTTCGGATTTCCGTTAATGATCTGAATAGACTAGAAGTCGAGAACCCATAGCAACATATCCTACACCACAGTTGATCAGTTATCAGCCAACGCTCGATCGGTTCGGTCGTCTTTTTTCCTCTCCGAACGGTCTTTCGTAGTCGGTTCGGTTATTGCTGTGAAACAATATCGAAATGGATCCCACCGCACGGCAGAATACTTTGGTGGTTGATTTCAATGCGCTTTCAGTGCGACCAAGTACAGGAGACATTGAGAAATTTATTCGTGTCAATCTTGGGATTGAGATGAATACCATCAAAAACTTGCAACTGCACTCCATCCCTAACTGCGGTCTCATCGAGCTGCGCAGTTTGCAAGTAGCAGAACAACTGGCTGCTATGCACAATCTGAAGCACTACTTGATCGCAGGAAACAAAAAGTACAACATTCCAGTTTATGTGGAAGATACAGCAACGAATGTTCGTATCCACGATCTCCCGCCGTGTATTCCCAATGAAACTGTTGCAGATTTCATGAAGCAGTACGGTACAGTAAAGTCAGTAGCGCGTGAGTTGTGGAAGAAATTCTTCACAGGAATACCGAACGGGGTTCGTGTTGTGCGGATTGATCTGGACAAACACATACCTTCCTTCATAACAATAAAGGACAAGGTCACAGCTGTGTCCTATCATTCGCAGATTCCCACTTGCCGCCAGTGTAAAAAGAAAGCTCATCCAAAACGAAAGTGCTCCGAAGTAGCCACAATAAAAACGACAATGCAACGTCAACTGTAAATGCTCCACCAGCGGGGCAAACTCTAGCAAACAATCTGGCTGATAACCAAACTCTGATGGACGTTGGACCGAAAACGAGTGAAGCGAACCCAGAAAGCGAACAACAACGAAGCCAGCAGCAACAGTCAAAACGAAACGGGCGTCAACTGAACTCGGCAATCAACTCACCACCGCGGAAGAAAGCCACAGTAAGAACGACGAGCAAGACCGATCTACCGTGTGAGGATGACAAGCAAAGCAGCAATTTGGAAGTGAATGCAGAAAGCGATAGACCCAGTGCCAGATGACATCGACGGTTGGATTTTAAAATTTTAAAAGCGATCGATACGCCATGATCGAATGATTGCGGAATTGACAGGAAAAATGAAATGATCAATGTATTTAAAATATTTCATAGGACACGAATGTATCTGTATAAGATGTAAAATGTCGATAAAAAAAAATCACAGTTGATCCCTATATATTAAAATATTTAGTGATATTTCTTATGCCGACTTCATCAATGTCTGGGAATAGAAGCGCCCTCTAGGTTATAGCAACGCCCCCTCAAAAAGGGACGACTAAGAAGCTCAAATTTTACGACGACAGGGCTGTTTACCGCAACTATTGGTACAAGTAAGAAAAGTTTGAGCAATTTAGTGGCATTTCATCAGTTTTAAGGCAGTTTGAACGCTCTTTTTAAAAATTCCGTGTATCAACAAGCCAATACGTCGATTGGCAGTGTCGGTTCTGTGGCTAATGTGATAAATCAGTGAAAACGGCACTACCGCAACTATAGGAACACCCACAACTAAGGGAACACTTACCCTATTTGCCATTTCAATGCACTGGGCAGCTTATTTGCTTAAAACTGACTTGCGGGAATCGACTCGCAATAAGTCAATTTTTTTGTCATTGGTGACTTCAATGCCAAATATCATTCATGGAATAACTCGCAAAGCAATTCTAGCGGAAAAAAATTTATTTGATAATAACTCTTCAGGATATTTATCAATTCAATATCCTGATAGCCCTTCTTGTTTTTCCTCTTCTAGAAACCCTTCTACGATTGGTTTTTTTCAACCGACTCTAGCCACCTTTGTAGCCAACTGGACACTCATGCTGATTTTGATTCTGAACATGTCCCTGTTACATTTCAAATATCCCATGAAGCGATTCTCAATTCTATTAGATCCACTTTCAATTATTTTCGAGCTGACTGAAATATAAATATAACATATATCGAAAGTAATCTTGAAGTTAACATTTCTTTACAAACAAAACTTGATATTGACAATGCTCTTGAAACTTTAGCAAATTTCATTATTTATTCGAATCCGAGTGATCTTTAATTCTTGAAACGTCCTAAAAACGTGAGGAGACGGTCATTTCAAAGCACTCGCGATTCTGATTTTAAAATTATATATGACAGGACCTACAATTTTTTTTTTCACAACAATAATTTAAAAATGCATTTGTTCTTATTTCATACATAAATTTGAAAAAGCTTCAGAAGACAATTCTGGTATCGAAAGAGGAAACAAATTATAACTTATTAATATATCCAATCTGTTTTGCAACCTACTACAGATGACACGCAGACTTCGCCCTTTGGTGGCCTGTGCCATCCGTAAACAAAGATTTTTGACATCCTTGAGGTAACTCAGGTAAGACAGATGTGAAAATATTGTATAATATTGGTCCCAAAATGCTGCTTTGAGGAACACCAGCTCTTAAAGGAAGTCTTTCAGACCTAGAGTTTTGATAATTAACCTGAAGTGTACGTCTTGTCAGATAACTTTGGAATATTCTAATAATTTAATTAATAATTATTAATTAATTAAATAAAAATTAATAATTATGTTGGAATATTAAAGTTTTTTAATTTTACAATCAAACCTCCATGCCAAACACTGTTGAATGCCTTTTCTATGTGTAGAAGAGCAAGCCCAGTAGCCTTCAGATTTGTTGGAACGAATCAAATTTGTTACACGTAACTATTTGTGGGCTTCGTGGCCGTGCGGTTAGTGTCGTCAGGCAATGAGCGTATCGTGTCATGGGGTGTGGGTTCGATTCCCGCTGCAGCCATTGAAACTTTTCGTGAGGAATGTTTCTCGGCTGTACCATTGGAGCATGCTTGTCCGTTGTCTAGTGTTAAGTTACAGTCTGTGCAGCTAAATGGCTGAAGACGGTGTCCGTGTCTTTAAAAGTTGATGAGTGGTCGAATGTCCATGGCAGAATCCGAACTGTTCATTGGCAAAAATTGAATTTTCGTTGATGTGGGCCATCATTCTGTTCAAAATTACCTTTTCAAAAAGTTCACTGATGGAGGAAAGCAAACTGATTGGACGATAACTAGAAGCTTCTGCAGGATTTTTGTCTGGTTTTAAAATTGGAACAAACTTAGCATTTTTGCATTTGTCAGGAAAATATGCTAATTGAAAACATTTGTTAAATATATCAACTAAAAATGGGAGGCTACTTTCTGTAAGTTTTTTGATGAGGATGTAGAAAATTCCAGGAGCTTTCATATTTTTGAATGTTTTAATAATAGTTCTCACTTCTTCCAAATCAGTCTCCCAGGCATTTTCGAAAACGTTCTCTTGATTGAGAATATTTTCGAAGTCCTGAGTAACTTGATTTTCAATAGGGCTAGTAAGTAATATCCCATGAAGCAAACTGCATAGCCATTTTTTGAACTTTTTCGCAATTAGTTAGTAATTATTTGTTTTCCTCTTTTCATTCCGGTATTGGCTTCTGAGGTTTTTTCAAGATTTTAGATAATTTCAAAAAGGGCTTAGAGCCAGGGTCCAATTGAGAAATCTTATTTTCAAAATTTTTGTTTCTCAGTTGTGAAAAACGTTTCTTGATTTCTTTTGCAAATCCTGCCATATAATTTTCATAGCAGGATCGCGAGTGCGTTGAAATTGCCTTCTCCTCACGTTTTTAAGACGGATCAAGAGTTTAAGACAATTGTCTATAATCACGGATTCAAACTTTACTTCACATTTTGGAATTGCAATGCTCCTGGCTTCAACAATGGAATTTGTTAAAGTTTCAAGAGCATTGTCAATATCAAGTTTAGTTTGTAACGAAATGTTAACATCAAGATTAGAATCAATATACGATTCATATATATTCCAGTCGGCTCGAAAAAAATTAAAGTGGAGCTAATAGGATTGAGAATCGCTTCATGGGATATTTGAAATGTAACAGGGACATGATCAGAATCAAAATCAGCATGAGTAACTAATTGGCTACAAAGATGACTAGAGTAGGTTAAGACCAAATCAATCGTAGAAGGATTTCTAGAAGAGGAAAAACATGTAGGGCTATCAGGGTATTGAATTGAGAAATATCCAGAAGAGCACTCATCAAATAAAATTCTGCAGTTGGAATTACTTTGAGAATTATTCCATGACCGATGTTTGGCATTAAAGTCAAGTCAGTTTGGAGCAAATTAACTTGCTGTCCAGAGCATTGAAAAGGCAAATAGGCAGCTATGAAAGAATATTTACCAAGCTGTGTTTCAACAGAAACAGCTAAAGTTTTAAATACTTTAGTTTCAAATGACGAAAACAGTTGATGTTTTATACGCCCATGAATGATGATTGCAACTCCCCCACATGCCCCATTTAGTCGATTATTACGATAAACAAAAAAGTTAGGATCTCTTTTGAGTTTAGATCTAGGTTTCAAATACGTTTCATTGATAACTGCTATATGCACGTTAATAGCTGTAAGAAAACTAAACACCTCGTCCTCTTCACCATTCAGAGAATGAGCATTCCCATTTAAAATATTTAAATTATTATTTGGATCCATCGGAAAAACGTAATCCAAGAACAATTTGATTAGTAAATTTTACACCCACTTGCACTGCTTCAGTCATAGTGGTGGTTTTGAACATTGCATCAATCATTAGATTCAACTGTTCAGTTAGAAAATTAAAATCAGAGGCAGACATATCACTTGAAGTGGGTACATTATCTGATGATTTCCTGTTAGAATTTTCGGTGGACGAGGAGGTGGTGTAGGAGTTTCCTGTGGTGGCAGGGTTTTTTTTCCATTTGATTTGAAACAATTAGAATGGGTACTTGTAGTATGAAAATGGGAGGAGTTCAAATTACCTGCTACGATATCGGCAAAGGATTTTCCTTGGGTAGATACATTCGAACGGCTACCCGACGGATTAAAATTAGTTTGTGAATGAGCATGATTTTTATCTTCCTGATGGGTATGATTCTTAATCAAGCGATCGTTAACTGAAAAATGAGCATTGTTCGATACCAGGGAAATTCCGGAAACGACTGTTATCGTAACGGACATTACCGTTCATCTGCCTGGCACGAGCTTCGACGACTCGCTTACGCGAAGGGCAAGCCCAAAAATTTGACTTATGATTGCCCCCGCTATTTGCGTATATGAACTTATAGGTATCTTCCTTCACTGGACAGACGTCCTTAGCGGTGAGAAGAACCTCCGCAAATCATACATTTAGCATCCATGCGGCAATTTACGTTCCATGATCCCACTTTTGGCACAGAAGACATTGAGTGGGGTCCTGGAAATTTACTCAAGGTTGCTGGAAATGTTCCCATGTCACACGGACATCGAACATAATTCTAGCTTTTTCTTAAGCTTTAATATTATTTAGATATTTTTTGTTAAAGTGAACTAAATAATATTCTTGAGAAAGCCCTTTCCGAACAATGCCAGATTGCATTCTCATTTTCATAATGATTACTTGGACTGGGGAAAATGCAAGTAAACCATTCATTCCATTTTTGATCTCTTCAGGTGATTTATAGTAACTAGAGAGACCTTTCAAGACGACTTTGAACAAACGTTCAGTTTTGTCGTCATAAGTAAAAAACTTGTGCTTCTGCTCTTCAAGATGTTTGAGAAGAAGTTCGCGATCTTTAAGAGTTTCCGGCAAAATGCGACAGTCACCTTTCTTTGCGATTTGGAATGAGACCTTAACCCGTATAGGCCTGAGTGGAAACAAAAATACTGAAAGTCTCACCGTTCAGAGAATTTTTAACGGATTCAAATGATTTATTGTCAGTTCACTGGCCCACATATCTAGTTTCCAAAAGTGGCCAGAAGAATTCGGAAATATTTCTGTGGCCGGAGTTATTCTGGTGGGCCATTGGGTCAAGTCGGGACATGCCAAGTTACCTTTATTTATTTGCAATGACAATCATTCTAATTTGCATAAATCATCAAGATCTGATATCCAACATTATAAATGAAGAGTTTTGCACCGTTTAAAATAAACCGGATGTGGCTATTCGGACGTAATGTTCGGAGGAATCGGCTATAGATTTGTTGGATACTATACCGTTTCAATGCTCGAATATTAGAAATCAAACGTAATTGTGCACTAAAAAGCGTTCCCATAAGCTTGGCACAGATGTTCATATACAAATTGGTCACTTTATCGTAAGTTTGAGGCGTCCCGGGACCCGAAATTGGTCATTTGTAGGATTAACCAAATGCAAAACTCATAGTTATCCAATTCGATCGTTTCTCAAAAGGTTTACACTGATGCAATTTTCTTAAAATTCCGTCATGTAGTGGCCACATTATAACCGATTCCGGAATTTTCTGTGTCTTGAAATTTGCCTACCTCCAGGGGCACAAACGCACAGTACCCTTCTCACCCGACCTGACCCAGTGATCCACCGGAATAACTCCGACCACAGGAATATTTCCGCGTTCCTCTGTCCACTTCTAGAAACTAGATATATGTGCCAGTGTACTGACAAAATATCATTTGAATCCATTAAGAATTCGCTGAACGGTGAGGATTTTGAAATTTTTGCTTTCACTCAGGCCTATACGGGTTAATTGGAGTTCAAGATCTCCTGCATAAATCCCCCAAATTCGGAACAACTGACGGCACTCTTTGCTTCCTCACTTGAATCAAAGAGCCTTGGCTAGAGGCTGCTTCGATTTGGTGTTCGGAAAATTTGTCTAGAGCATCGAACTGATTGCTGATTTCGATGCAATTATCAACATTATCCATTTCACCCTTGCAAGAAAGTTCGCATTCCGGAGAAACGTTCTTTCTTCCATTCTTGCCACGTTTAGTGACAGTTTCAAATCCCACTTTTTTGGAAGGACGTTGTGAATTCAGAGATTCACCCTTCCTTTTGTTTGTAGTTGCAACCATGTTTAGTGAATAAACGAGAGAAGACGAGACCTCGCAAGAGGTTTTTTCCCAAGACGGTGTTCAAGATGGATTACCACCGCTAGTTTTCGCCAACGGGTCCAACGAAAAATCGAAGGCACGAGTCCAAACAAGGATCGTAATGGGTTCAATAGTAGAAAAAATAGTACTGAAAGGTACTGTTTTAGTAGCATTGAAAAGTACCGTTTTTAATATTAGCACTGAAAAGTACTGTTTTATTGCTTTAGGTAGTTTATAATAAAACTTCCAAGAGCAGTGAGAATTCGCACGAAGGTACGATGCGCACTGGCGGAATTCATTGATTTACAGCTTTGGCACAACTATTATACGACCCAGTCAATTTGTTTGTCTGGCGGAAAGGAATTATTAAAGCATCCAGCAATCTTCAATGTTTACTACGAGCACTCTGTATTCTATCTTTCTCATTCTGTCATAACTGAATGAACTTAATTGCAAGCACAACACCATGTCATAACCTCCCCAACAAACCTTTCGCCCAGACATAAAGATTATGAATCCACAAAAAAAAGGAAAATGCACTTGAAATTCTGTTGCTCTTTTTTATTCAAACAGAACGGAGTGTGAAATGCAACACAGCCATGTTCCAACAGAGAATAAAAAAAACAGCAAACGAAATGCTCTGCACCGGAATGCAAGCAACAATGCACTTCTATGAGTGTGAAGCGGAATCCACGCCATCGTCGCAAAAATTTCCGATTCGACAAAGGAATCCGGCGTGCTGTAACGTGGGGGTTCGTCGTTTGACGAACCAGTACAGTGATTCCCAACCGTTTAGAAAGCTGTCTCACAATCCTCTGAATTTAGATGGATGTTCTCTAAATCGTCTTTTTTTTTTTTGAAACGCAGAATTATAAGTAGGTATTGAGTAGAATAAACCCTACATTTCAAAATCAGAATCAAACCGGACTGAAAATAGATGACTACCTGTGCCTTCCTTAGCCGAGTAGTTTGAGTCCACGGCTGCAAAGCCATGCCGAAGGTGTCTGGGTTCGAATTCCGTTCGGTTCAGGATCTTTTCGTAATGGAAATTTCCTTGACTTCCCGGGGCATTGAGTATCATCGTATCTGCCACACGATTTGCGAATGCGAAATTGGCACCTTTGCAAAGAAAACTCTCAGTTAATAACTGTGGAAGTGCTCATAAGAACACTAATCTGAGAAGCTGAGAACCACCGACTGAGAAACCCTGATCCAGTGGATACGCGTAGGGAAGCTGAAAATTCAAATCTCTGCCCTCGTCGTCGTCATCTTTGCTCGCCTGCCGCTCGCTGCACGCGATGATGACAAGCCCGAGAACAAAGTTGAATAATGCGGAGCCCTTTCTTTCGGGCTCTCTCGGTTCGCAATCTAGGTCACTTGGCGCGCGCGTTGATGGCTCTGTTGAATGGCACCGGCTCATAGTGGCACTGCTCATAGGTTAAAAAAAAAATCGAAAAATATTTTGTCTTTTTTTACATTCTCATACGATTTCGTTGGTCAGTAACGATATCAATAATTGATTCAAATAATTTTTCGAAAATTTCAAACAGCTCATAACATACATGTAGCAGTTATAACTGAAACTTATTTGAATCCTGGATCGTAACTTAAACAAGATTCATTTTTATCATGTTCCGTTATGATCGCCTAGATGGAGCATGTGGTGAAGTTGCTGTCATCATTGACAGGCGTATAAAATATCAACTTCTACCTTCATTTGAAACTAAAAGTTTTGAAGCTTTGGATATTTTTGTTGAAACAACTTGTTAAATTTACTTCCACAGCTGTCTGTTTTCCTTTCCAATGCATTGGAAAGAAAAATCATCTGCTTCGAACTGACTTTTGAAGTGTGACATTAATCTCGAAAGTGTTTTTGACAATCAAAAAATAATTTGATGGTATTTTCACCAAATATCGTTCTCAATTATCTATGACCGCTTCGTCAAACAAATGCATCCACTGTGCGGGACGTAAAGGACGGAGGTACCAGAGAGTGATGCAGGAAAAAGTTGTGAATGAATGGAAAATTGCGATAGCAGATGTCATCCTTTCCGTTCTCTGCGGGGCAATGTGTTGCTGGCTGTATGTGGTGGGAGTATTTGACATTTAGGGGTTCATTTTTCTGCGGAACTTACTTATGCCATCCCGCATCGAAGCAGGCAACGCAAATCGATTTCAAATCCACTTCGATGGAGTACCTTGATAGTCATAAGTGTAGCCTGAGGGGTGTAAGAAGGGGGCCGTTACCGCTCCCTCAAATACTCCATTTTTTTTTATTTCCCTAATATTCTTCATGAAATGAAAACCAACTTTGAATATGGTTCTATAACTCAAAACAAAGATTCTGAATATAAATTTGGGGCCTTCCTTAGTCGACTGGTTAGAGTTCACGGCTAAACAGCATAGCCTTGCTGAAGGTGTCTGGGTCCGATTCCCGGTCGGTCCAGGATCTTTTCGTAATGGAAACATCCTTGTCATCCCTGGCCATAGAGTATAGTCGTACCTGCCACACGACATACTCAGTTAATAACTGTAAAAGTGCTCATAAGAACAATCATCTGAGAAAGCAGGCTTTGTCCCAGTGAGGACGTAATGCCAAGAATAAGAATATAAATTTATGGAAAGATGACTGTAGTACCATCCTTCGGATTATCCATCAATTAGATTCCACCGTTAGACACGAACCTCTATTTTTCCAGTATATCTGGAAAACAACAAAAGAGGAGAGCGCTCGCCCCTCCCTGGAGAAAATCTTGGCTACGCCCATGCTGCTGCTAGAAGTTCAGGGGGAAAAAGAGCCAATTCTGGTACATTAGTGCAACCATAAATTATCCTTCAATACCGCTCGGGAGAATACTCACACAGCTTCGACAACAAGGTGCCTCAGGAGCTGCAACAGTTCAAGCGGATCAAATTGGGAGAACTAGGCAAAAAGTGCATCCCGATGAGGTTGCCCAATCAGCTCGGAGCTTCGATGGAAATTATAGACGCCGTGATGACTACCGTTGGCTACCGATCGAAAGCGATGAACAGCACGTTGGGATACTCGCCAGAGGCGTGCCGAATCCTATCATCGCTACGTTTTGAATTGGCGAAAATTAGTTTCACGCATTCTCCCTTGGTTGTAGCAGTAAGGTGGTCCATTTTTATATGAGAAAAATCAAACCATGAAACTCTTAAGTTAACCCTGTTAATCTGTTTATTTGAACCCCAAGAAGCTATTTCAAAATTTGAGTTGACGGATTCCACTCAATTTTTCACAGACTTGGAGGTTGAAACTTTAAATATTTTTAAGTTTGTTAATAATGGGCCAACCTACTGTGGCAGAATTCCGCTCGTCTCACGTCACAATTACAATTGGCGGCACGGTGCAAAACGTCTCTGTAATCAGTGACGGCATACATATGCGAATGATAAGGGATAGGGAAGAAAAGAGCACCGCCCATTCAAGCTTTCGCCCTTTTACGATTCCACGATAATTGGATAATGGTCAACTGATTGTCAGGTTGAAATACTATGTGGGATTGTCGGTGCTTTACTGTACAGGGTTGAATTGAGGGCTTTACTGCTTATCAGTTGGTATGCATATTCTTTTTTTTTCTCAGCTTTCTTTGCCGAAGTGGTCAATCCTCGATCAATTCGAACCCACGACCTTCAGCTTGGTCCTGCTGAACAGCTGCGCATTTGCCGCAACGGCTAACTAAGCCCCTATAGTTAAACGAAAGGCCCAAAAATCGTCCGGGTGAACGGGTAGGCTATTCAGCAAGACTTAGCTGTTCTTGGTTGATATGTTTAACCCGTTTCGGTGCAGGTTAAGATTTTTATTTCACAAAGTCTAGGGTCTCAAATTTAATCAATTTTTTTGAAAATTCCTGGAATGGTGCATCTACATACACATTTATGAGGAAAAATATTTAAGGGATCACTTGGACTTTGAGGCTAGAGTTGAAAAAGGGGTCCAATTGATCAAATCGGGTCAACAATCGATCAACTTTCCTTAACCTTTCAGTCGTCACGCGGTTTGCCACCGTCGGAACCACCACGCTGCTGTTGTGAACGAAAAGCGAGCTTTTTTCACCAGCGTTGTACAAAACACAACAGCGCGACGACTGAAGTGTTAATAGCTGAAAATTCTAAAACATTCATCGCAAATGCAGTCGATTATACTTAACTTAATACGAAACTCATGTTATAGTTTATTTGAATAATCAGAATCGGGTACTGAATACGCAGGATTACAGTAAAGCAATATTCTCAATCCATTCATCCTAGTGTAAAAGCTCACTGCATCGTATCAAAGGCAAGCCGAGTTACATTTGTTCTAGGGAGAATTGCCCGACACGGTCGAAAAAAAAATCACAGGACAGATATTCAGAGGGCACTTATTGAATAAATCTAAAACCTAAGTGCTTTCCCGTATGCCTCCTGCTTAAGGGAAAATTCATTATCTTCTTCTTGGCATTACGTCCCTACAAATACAGAACCTGTTTTCAGCTTTGTTTAGTTCTGGTCAAACATTTCAAAAGGGCATACCGAAATTGGTAAACATTGGCTTTACAAGACGCTGTTGAGCCCAATTCAACTCGATTACGCTCACCAATACCACTATCAGGAAGAGCTAACACGAATCTTTCTTATAGTGGTGTTAGTTTGCGTTGGCGGGCTAAAAAGGGCTCAACAGCAACGTTTCTGAAAAAGGTTCAAGACCTCTTGGGCCCTTTTCAAATGTTTGTCCAGAGTTCATTGAACACATCTACAATTGCTTTCTCTGCCAAAGTAAGGGGTCGTCCATAAATGACGTAGCTTTTTAAGGGGGAGGGGGGTTTCACGAATTTGTGACGATGTGTGACGAGGGGGAGGAAGGGGCCCTAGCTAGTAGACGTAGCATTTCAAATCACGTCGATAAAATGAGAGGCGCTGAAAAAAGACATACAATTATTTTTTATAAAACTTCTTTTTTCTTTGTTTGACTTATAAAGTAAGGTTAAAACATAAAGATTCAGCTTCAAAACATTCATATGTAGTGCAATCAAACATATTTTTAATGCTATAAATAATTATGTGAACATTATATTCATGTATTAATAAATAAATTTATAAATAAACACCTTAAAAGATAAATAAATTAATTAAAAATCAATGCTTATAGAACATAAACAATGTTTTCCAAATTGTTAGAAAAACATTCTTTAAGTTCTATTCATGTTATCTGTTAAAGCTTATTTCTCAAAAACGTATGTTTCTTTTGGCAAACATTTTATTGACACAAGATATTTATTCCGTGAATTATGCTCTCAATGTTGCAGAAGATTTCCACCCAATCAACTCATCGATTTGTTTTGATATATCAATGCTCTTGATGGAATAGCCTGAATACAACTTGATGGACAACTGATTCGAGGGGGGACGGACCTGGTGTAGTGGTTAGAACACTCGCCTCTCACGCCGAGGACCTGGGATCGAATCCCATCCCCGACATAGTCACTTATGACGTAAAAAGTTATAGTGAAGGGAAGTAAAGCCGTTGGTCCCGAGATGAACTAGCCCAGGGCTAAAAATCTCGTTAATAAAGTCAAACCAACCAACCAACCAACAACTGATTCGAGTGTTATCGAAATTGTTCTATCACACAATTTTCTGAATGATTCGGAATTTGAATAAAGATTATTTTTATTTAATTGTTTCGTTATAGGTTGTATAGGATTATTTCAGTATGGCGAACGATAATGAAGTTAAGCTGAAATATTAATAAAGATTAATAATTTGTTTAATTATCGCTAAGATTTTCTGAACATTCCAAATATTACAAGTGTAATCTTTCTACATCTGGCACCTGATTGCTAAATGGATTTCAATTTATAGAATAATGACGAATAACCATTTCAAATTAAGATATTGTTGATCATTTTCATTTTCATTTTAATATTGTTGATCATTTCAGTCAGTAACTAATATCAAGCTTTGTATTGAACTTCTGAAATCTATTTTTTTGTTTTAACCAAATTGCTGAGGAAAACAAATTAAAAAAACAAATAATTGGGGGGGGGGGGGGATTTCTTGATATGCTACGTATTTTTGAAGGGGGGTATCAGCATTTGTGACGAAATGCTACGAGCGGGGAGGGAGGTGTAAAAAATCAGTGAAAAAATGCTACGTCATTTATGGACGGTCCCTAAGCATTTTTGCAATAGAACATTGTGTGTCAAGTAAGTTAATATTTCATGCCCTACCAAGCCAAGTAAATTTACATTATGAACTGGTTCTTGGCCATCCGGGAATCGAACCCACACACTTTTAGACTGACTTTGCTTCATAGCCGCAAAAGCAACATAAAATCTAAGGTGCTATTAAATTTCATTATTCTTGTAAACGTTCTACACGATTGGAAAAAGTTACTCGAGATTGATTATAATATATTCATAAACGAGCAAACTGAATGCTTAGCTTTGTAACAAAAATGAAAGAAGTTTCTCCAAAAATTATATTATTGAATAAAAAATAGGATTTTTTCTCGAACTTTATTTTTCCCGTTTTTTTTTCAAATCCTCTATGGATGAAGGTAAAGTAGCAGTTGATTGTCTCGGAATGTATTCGTGATTTTCCGCTCATTATTTTCTTTTCTAAACTTCTCAAAGAATCGCCCTGATTTCTCAACCAATAGATCTTGTTATTTCTAAAAAAAAAAACTGTTTCTGCAAATCTTCTTTCATGATACATTCAAGGAATTTCTCAAGGATTGTTCAAAAAATAAACCTGCACGATACTCTTAAAAAAATAAAATTCAGGCCATCATTCAGAAATTTTCAAAAAAATAAAAAATGAGCCCAGAGATTACAATTACTCTTTTTCTGCATATGTTCTTACATGCGTATCTAATATCTCAAGCAATGTTTCGATGATTACACCCAAAACGCTTCCATAGACTCGTAAAAAATATGTCCAAAAAAATTTCTCCTCAAATTACTTCAATCATTGGTCTTTCAATTTCTACATCGATTTCTTGAAAGATTCCATAAAAATAAACCTTCATCTGCAGATAATTTTTAAGATTTCATTTTAATGTCACGTAAATCAAACTATGACAAAAGGTCGATAGACATATCATTTTGTCCTTTATCATTTTCTCCGGAATTTTTTTTTATAACAAGGAATCTCAATTTTTTAAGGGTTTTAACAGTTTCTTTAGTTATTTCTTATAGAATTTATTTAAATTCATGAACATTCCTTTGAGGCATGTCGGAGGTTCTCTAAAATATCTTTAATATTTTAAATTCACTGATACTTAAATAGACTTTTAAGAGTCTCGAGAAGAGTGGTAGGTAGAGTTACTGTGCACGTGCTGTAGCCTTAGGTACAGGAGCCTCATTGCTTGCAAGCACACGGGAGCGCTGTACATTGTGAGATCTTTTTTGGTGCGCCTCTTTTTTCTTGAGATGTGTCTCACTGCGGTCTCATGTGCTCCGTCACATGTGCTGTTTAATATTTAGCGCAATAATTGAAGTGATTACAAAAGTTTTCAACGGGGATCGAAATTGTAACTCTTGGATCGCGTGTCTTCGACCATATCATGTAGGCCATCTAGACACCTGCATGACAAGGCGGAAATAGTTGTAGAGGTTTTTCGTTACTAAGCAGTTGTTTCACATCTTGGATACCGATGGCGAGCCGTAGCGCCGAGCAGCGCATGAGACGAGTCTCTCCGGGTGCACATCACCTAGCGCACGCTTTTAGAATTTTCGTGAGCCTGCGTCTAGCGCAGCACACTAGGATTCCGATGAGCTGGGAGATGGTTTGGTTGGTGGCACGTCAGTACATTTATGTGCTCCTGAGAAACATGTAACTCTAGTGGTAGGTCATTTGGCATAAAGTCGTTTGACATAATGAGTCTGAAACCAAGGATTACTTAAGGTGTCATTCGGTATACCTTTTTTTTGTATTCCACTGACGACAAGGCTTATTCTGGAATTAATTGGTACAAAAAAAAAAATGCTGCTTTTTTCAACAATCCCATGCTCTTGAATAAACTTATCGGTAATCAACAGGGGAGAAAATATTGCAAATAGTAAATTATAGTTCACCCAGAGATTGCCCTTCTTTCAAATACAAATTATTGTTTTGAGTTCCTCTTTCGGAAAATATGTTGGCACTGATGCTTTTGACATATTTATCACAAATTTTCCCTTCTTTCAAATATTGGTTATTCTTTCGAAATAAGATGCAACAACAATTATACTTATTACACCTGTTAATTGGAATTGAAACAAATTTTAATTCTTTTAAACATGGATTGTTTTTATTTGGAGCTTTATTGTTCGGATAATTGTTGGGTTTGAAGCTGATATTGCACTCCCCTTGGGTGACAAACGAATTCATTAATATGCCCAAGTTCTCAGATATAGGTAAAATCAATAAAGAAAATTCAATTCATGCAGTTACTCGGATGATACTAAACGCTTTTTTTACTATTTACAGCACAAGAAAACGGTGCTGCAATTGTTTGTGGCGTCCTATATTCTATTGTTTTATTCAGTACTTTTTTCTTCTTTTTTCTTCTTGCATAGACTGTTCTTTAGAGTTGTATTGTAATTGAAAAATATTTTGTAAATCGTGAGTCTTGTTTAGAAATATCATCGAAAAAATAATGATTATTACAGTTGCAAATGTTCCCTTCTTTCAAAAATAGGCTTTTTTTGATTTACCCTTCCAAAATTAAACTTTATATAGGATCGTTCGAAAATTTTGACATAAATGTATACTATTAAAAATGTGTTGTTCGTTTAAATTTACTCAACTTCCAGTAATGCCATTTACTCAAATTTGAGGTAACGCTCTAAGGTTCAGTTTTTGGATTGTTTTGCTCTTCGCTCTCTGACAATAACAGGGGACTGACACGACTGTCATTCTGCATACATTTCGGCTCTTCCTCACATCGTTTTGGTACTTCGCGTTTTGGTACCCACTTTCTGGTCGGTTTGCCCTAACCTTGCTCCTGATTTTCGAGTATACTGCTCATACGCTGCTAGTGCTAGATTCTGGCAATTAAACATATCGCATTAAATCGTCGTATTTTAATACGCTTTTCATTTGTTCATCATTTTGTTTATTGTTTTATGCATCAGCGAGGAATCATTGATGTCTCCTACCCATAAAAACTTTGTTTTGTCCATCCCAAAATAATCAAAACAAGAACACTGGACGCCATGTTGAATGGATGTTGGGTTGGTAATTATTGGCTCTTGACATCCCCTTGGACAATAAGGAGTGAATGAAATGGGGAGGTCAAAACTACTCAAAAATAAGTTTAAAAATACTCAAATATGGGTTTTCTGTTTTCTCCGTGTAAAGTGCTCAAGTAAAATTTCTCATTTTCATGCGTGGTATGCAGCTGAAACGTAAAGCTCTCAAATAAAATTTCTCTTTTTTACCAAAAAATTTCTGACAGCTGAACCAGTAGGAGCGAAATGTCACTTTTACTTGCGAAATCATTGAGCGGCACAATGATTTCGTACGGAAACAAGAATTCTCGAAAACTTATTCATACAGACTCAAGTTAAAAAAGTATACAAACTTACTTTATCGAGCTTACGTGTTTCGCAGACGAAATTCTTCACGTTCCGCTCTAAACAAACTCGACTTTTCACTTTTAGAACGTTTAATTTCCGGATTTACAGCACGGCGTAAGTAAGATTTCGCAACTTTCACAACCTAACCGCTACTTTTACCGCTCCGTTGAATGGAGAGACAAAGTGACTTAACCACGAATCGAAATAAAACACTACTTGAGTCGATTTATCACTGGTACAAAAATGTCTTAGGTAACTGAATGAAATGGATTATCATTTTGTTATATTTTTTTGGGAAATAATAGGAACTACCTAGTTTTTTTTTAACGTGAGCTGATTGTATGCAAAATTTAAGCGATGTACACGGCAAAAAACTGTTTAAAAGGTGATTTATTTTAAAACAGTTTAAGAAAACTGGTTATGATTCTTCCTAATTATTTTCCCAAAACCGTATGAAAGTTACTTACGTCGATTTGAAAAAGCAATCGAGAATTAAATTATGGCTAGGAGAAAAGTTTTATTGATTTCGCCCGAATCGCGAAGTACCCCGGATATGAGCGAGCGAGTCAGTTTTGTTGTGTGCTGGGATTTGACATTTCGGTATTAACATGTCTACAAACATTTAGTGCAGGGATGTTGAAACAACTTTGCTGCACGAGGGAGTTCACTTCAAGTTTGGTGAATACACAAATTTTCAAAAAATTGTAAAAAAAATCAGGAGTGCATATAAAAAATCATCTGAAAGCGTTAATAATCATAAAAAAGAATCGCCTTTCGAAAAAAAAAAATATAAAAATAGGAGGTAAGATTTGACGGAAATGGTCTATTAAACTAAAACTGCATACTTACTTTACTTTTGCTGGCTCTACGTCCTTCAAGACATGACCTGCGCCACAATGTTACGCCAACTAACTCGGTCCATGGCTGCTAACCTTCAATTTCTCGATCGCCCCACACTTCCAAGATCCTGCTCCACTTGGTCAAACCACCTAGCTCGTTACGCTCCCCTTCGTCTTGTACCGGCCGGATTTGAGGTGAACACCATTTTTGCGGGATTGTTGTCCGGCATTCTCACAACGTGTCCCGCCCATCGTACCCTTCCAGCTTTGGCGACTTTCTGGATACTGGGTTCACCGTAGAGTTGCGCAAGCTCATGGTTCATTCTTCTCCTCCATACGCCGTTCTCACATACTCCGCCGAAGATCGTCCTAAGCACACGTCGTTCAAAAACTCCTAGCGCCTAGTCTTGTGGAGTCCGTAGTAAGCACGACTTCCGGCAATGATACGTCTTCGAATTTCTCTGCTGCAGTTGTTATCCGACGTTATCAATGATCCGAGGTAGACAAATTCGTCCACCACCTCGAACTCATCCCCGTCGATCATCACGCGTCTGCCAATGCGAGCTCTATCGCGCTCGGTTCCTCCAGCCAGCAGATCTTTCGTCTTCGACGTGTTTACCTTCAATCCAACCCGATCTGCTTCACGTTTCAGCCTGGTATACTGTTCAGAAACCACTTGGAGCGTTCTTCCGACTATGTTCACGTCGTCAGCAAAGCAGATGAACTGGCTGGATTTATTGAAGAACGTGCCCCGCATGTTGAAGCCCGCCCGTTTCATAACACCTTCTAGCGCAATATTGAACAGGAGGCAGGAAAGACCATCGCCTTGTCGAAGTCCTTTGTGTGTTTCAAACGGGTCCGATAATGCCCCCGATATCTTCACACAGCACTGTACACTATCCATCGTTGCTTTGATCAGTCTAGTCAGTTTCCCGGGAAAACCATTCTCGTCCATAATCTTCCATAGCTCTTCGCGTTCGATGGTATCATAGGCCGCTATGAAATCGATGAATAGGTGGTGCGTAGGGATTTGAAATTCGCGACACTTTTGGAGGATCTGCCGCAACATAAAGATTTGGTCGGTCGTCGATCGCCCGTCCACAAAACCGGCTTGATAACTTCCCACAAATCTGCTTGCCAGTGGCGATAGACGGCGGTAGCTGATTTGGGAAAGCACTTTATAGGCTGCGTTAAGAATGGTGATCGCTTGGTAGTTCTCACATTCTAACTTGTCATCCTTTTTATATATTGGGTATATTATTCCCTCCTTCCACTCCCCCGGTAGCTGTTTTGTATCCCAGATCCTGGCTATCAATCGGTGCAGACAAGTGACCAACCTGTCCGGGCCCATTTTAATAAGTTCCGCTCCAATACCATCCCTTCCCGCTGCTTTGTTGTTCTTGAGCTGTTTGATAGCATCCTTAATTTCACCTATTGTGGGAGTTGGCACGTCTCCCTCATCCGCCGTACTGATGAAGCCATTCCTCCTGCTGTCTTGATCTTCCTCCTCTGCGCCGTTTAGATGTTCATCGTAGTGCTGCTTCCACCTTTCAATCACCTCACGGGGGGTGACCCATATCGCATAAAGACGTTTCGCATAAGGACGTTTCGCATACGGACGTTTGGCATAATGGACGTTTCGCATAAAGGCAGTTTCATACAAGAACAGGTAGCATTTTAAAGACAGCATATTATTATGATTATGCCAAATGTCCATTATGCCAAACGTCCGTATGCGAAATGTCCTTATGCGAAACGTCTTTATGCGAAATATTCCACCCCCCACCTCACGTTCGTCCGTCAAGATACCTCCATCCTTATCCCGGCACATTTCGGCTCGCGGCACAAAGCCTTTGCGGGATGCATTGAGTTTCTTGTAGAACTTACGTGTTTCTTGAGAACGATACAGCTGCTCCATCTCTTCGCACTCCAACTCTTCCAGGCGGCGCTTTTTATCCCGGAATAGATGGGTTTCCTGTCTTCGCTTCTGTTTGTATCGTTCCACGTTTTGACGAACCTTTCTTCAGCATCATTGCCCGCTCTGCATTCTTCTCGTCCAAAACCGTCTGACACTCCTCTTCGAACCATCCGTTCCGTCGATCTCCTTCCACGAACCCAATGGCACCTTCCGCTGCGTTGGTAATGGCTGCTTTGAGACCACTCCAGCAGTCCTCAAGAGGGGCTTCGGTGAGCTCTTCCTCTTCCGGCAACGCTGCTTCAAGGCTTTGCGCGTAATCAGTTGCCACTTCGGGTAGCTTGAGTCGTTCCAGATTGTACCGTGGCGGGCGTCGGTACCGAATGTTATTCACAACGGAGAGTCGTTAGCGCACTTTAACCGCCACTAGGTAGTGGTCCGAGTCGATGTTTGCGCCGCGCTGGGTTCTGACTTCGTAAATGTCCGAGAAGTGTCTTCCATCAATCAAAACGTGGTCGATTTGCGATTCAGTCTGTTGGGGTGATTTCGGCAGCAAAACTTTCAATAATTTTCAGTTCGATTATGACTCCTCACGTTGTTTCAATTTGCCACACATTTCTTCTTTAACATGTTTTTTTTTTTTCAAGAAATATCTTCCAATCCTTCTTCTTCTTGGCATTACAACCTCACTGAAACAGAGCCTGCTTCTCAGCTTAGTTTCAATTAGCACTTACACAGTTTTTAACTAAGAAGTTTCTATGCCAAAAGTTGCCATTTTCGCTTGCGTATATCGTGTGGCAAGTACGATGATACGCTATTGCCCAGGGAAGTCAAAAAAATTTTCGCACATGAGTTCTGGAAACGATATGAGCAGAAGAAATGCAGTTATTACAAAAAATGACATCGCTGAACACGATTCCGTTGTTAAATTTTTTATATATATATAGATATGTTCAGCTAAGCATAATTCATGAATATCTATAAATAATGCGTGAATTCCTCTGGAAATTGCCTACGTTTAGGCGTATTTCACATTTCAAGGTGTTTTTTATTTTGAAATAACTGAAAATGTAAATGACTTGTAAGAGTTTGGCCTTCATATTCGGCTTCAGGGACCATGATTTTAGTAAGTAATGATATTTTCAATATTACCGAACGTTGTTTTCATGGGTGATCAATGTTACCCCATCTCAACTTAATAAAAAAAGCACCTAAAACATTTTGTTAAACATGCTTTAAACTTTCAGATAACAAAATACAGTATATGAACACGAGCATTGGGTGCCAGTACTTGTTTTAAAAATAAAAAACTCGCAACATATGCATTTTCAAATGAATTTTTTAAGAACTATCCGAAAAAATGATCAATGTTACCCCGGATTACGGTAACTACAACAGCCAACTGACAAGAACAAGAACAATCAGATGATGGTAGTTACAATTAAGGTGGTACTCGTTCGCTTACTTGAGTGGTGTAAATTACCAACAAATCACCCAACATAAAAGTAATCCCCTCTGGGGAGCCGAATGGATGCGTTGGCGGCCAACTCGACGTGCGAATCACATTTCCCCAAGTTTCGCACCAACTGTCGGACCGCGTCTGAGCTCTCCCAAGACAAGTTGTCTGCTGGGAATGCGAACAGCGAGCAACATCTGGATTTCATATTTGCAATATTTTCGGTCGGTTACTTCGCTCAGATTCTTGAGCGGGGCCTGCTGCGGTCAGTGGCTTTCGGCGACCGGTCGTTGTTATGATTCGATACAATTCAAAACGGTCGGCAGGGCCAGCCATTTATTGTACCGGGCAGGGAGTCCGGGATAGATTGCTCACCACCGAGCAGCACGTTGTCGTTTCCCAGCGGGATTCAATTACCTTCACGCTCGACTGACGACGGACGACGGACTTGGGCATTGGAGTCAACTGTACCCGAGCAGAAGGAAATTGCTGCAGAGTATCAAATTGAAGTACTCATTGCCAGATTATTTCCAATACTTACTAACTGAATAAGGTTAAAGACCAGTCTCGTCGCATATATGAAGTACAGTTACATCTATAACGTAAAAAAAAACAATCGGGGTCTAGCCATCGATAGAACCGATTGGAAAAGTTATCATAAAAATGTAGAAATTTGACCGGGATTTGAAACCCGAGTCTAGAGAGTGAGAGTTGCGTTCGATACCTCTCGGTCTTTTCACCACACTACGGAAGTAAATTCAATTTGCTACAAGTTTTGAGTTACTATTTGAAATTCCAGAAATTTTCTTCAATCGAGTCTTATTACGTTTTGAGCGGAATATTTTTATAAAAATGATGCAATAGAATTCACTTACGTCCGATTCTTGAAACATAGTCAAATTTACTTCGCTAAATATTACATTTTTTTCTGTTTGCGATGTTATCATTTGCTTCGTAACTGAACAATACCTAATTTAGGTATGATATCAAAATGTGATATGCAAACTGAGTTACTTTTTCCTGCTCGGGTCATCCAGATAGAAGCATATGGGCGACGACGAACGCAGCAGGGTGCAATAAACAGTTTGTAAACCGCCATCAGATTTAATTTCTCGACTTCAATGGAACATTAGATTCGATTTTACGGCCTAATGGCTTTCGCAGATGGAAGCGCAACCCGAGGAATGTGCGGTATTCGTTTTGCGTTACAAGCTACAGCTTCCCTTTCCCGCCAGCATTGCGTTGCATTGATCGGTGGACCCTCCAAGCCAATGGGTATGAGTGACGAGTTGCTCGGAAAGATTTCCTCACTTCTGGAAAGCTTGGCACGCGGAATATTGCTCGAGTTACACTTTCTCTTTCATCTCGCATTGAGTGCAGCAAGAATCCATAATGCTCGCACTTCTCACTTTCAGCCGCAAGAGAAGCGTGGTTGCATTTCCTGATCCAAGAGTATCACAGAAAAAAGTGGCATTTTTCAAGTAGCTACACCCCGGTAAGGGTGTGTGAGATGCAACTTTTAAATGTCTATACAAGAGGAAACGATACGCGGAAATGGCATTACTGTTTATGACGAAGCGAAATGAAATTTAAAAATCTTACATTGAATTTGACATGAAATCCCAACGTGACGAAAAATATCCAAACGAAACAACTTCACAAGTATTCAATAAGTACGATAGTGTGTCATGAGTACAGCATAAAGCATCAATAATAAGCCCCGAAGCAGCATCAGTAATGCTGATAGGCATTATAACAGCACTACAAATGCTGTCACGCCTCATACAACGTTTCCATCGCTAGGAAACTTTATAACTGCAACATTAATAGGGCGATATTTAAAATTTAAAAGACAATAGATGGCTCTTTTTCAGTGGTAGTAAAAACGGAATTCTGATGTAAAGATAGCACTACGGAAGATGAACTAATCACAAAAAGTAATTTATTCACATTACGCTTGATTTCTAATCACTACTTTTTTGATCCAGTATTCTAACTGCAAGTAATTAACGTTTTTCATTATTTTCCATACGTTTTGACAGTTCTCGACTACCATTCTTCCATGCACTTGTGTATGTGGTTTGAGAAATTTGAGAATTCAGCGTAGCACGATCAGTGAGTAGAATACAAACATTAGTGTCGCCGCTTGGCGGCCAGTGAGAGAAACTGAATGTTCTAAAGGTTGTGGTCTGTACTTTTTGTCGGTGGCGCTAACTGTTAGCGGTTATGAACGAAATAAACAGTCGTTACCCTATTGATAGATTCCATGGAATTCGGCGAGCTCGTTCGAAATGTCGCATACCCTTACACCCCGGCCACCGCAAACAGACCCACTTCGTTTGGGAAAGTTGATACTTTTCCGCTTCTGGGGACCCTTTTGACGGTTTTATGCCAGCATCTCACCTCCACCACCGCCGACACTGACCGGTGAATAAATATTTATACTTTTCCCTTTTGGGTTTCTTCCGCGTCTCTGACAGGGGCGTGAATTTTTCCTTGTTCGGAAATCACTTTTCAGTGTTTCCTTTCCGGACCAAAAGTCGCACTTTGATGTAGATATATGGGTATACCTACCATCAACCTCGCATAAACAATTCACCGAAAAAAAAAATCAAAGCAACGAGCTGTTAAATACATCTTTTCTGCTCCCTTGTTGTGAAAGGTCCCCATTGATCTGATCCGGTCCGATCTGATCCGGGTGAGTGTTGAAATCGATATGTCGTTGCAACCATCCTTGATTGCTGTTCTATCCAGCCGTATAACTGCACTTCTGGTGGTACAAAAAGAAACGACCGAGCGGAACGAAGACACGTGTTTGTCATCGAAGTGATTTTATAAGCACGGAACATGTGTTTCCGTGAAATGTTGTTGTTGACTTTGTGCAATCTGGCGTAAAAGTGGAAATTTAAATTATGGAAGAAGTTATATGTGAAGTATGAAAATTTGTTTCTTTTACTTCTATGCATGGGTTCAAGTACTCGAAACAGTTACAGTAATGCATAGCAATCTCTTCGAAGTTTCCTTAAGAGGTACAGTTTTTCAAAAAAAGTATATATATTGTTAATGAAAAACAATTAGCGTTGTTCTGATTCAATCACGCACACAATATGGTCTAGATTATATCATTAGGTTTTCTTTTTGAATGATTATAAGCGGCGGAACATATTTTGTCCCAAGTCTCAAAATACAGCTCCTAAAATTTTTGACAAAACCTTTTTTATATATACAATATATATAATAATATGAGAGAGCGTACGCTATGTCTGAACCAGACGATTTTAAAAATCGAATTTACATCGGATTTTTTCTCGCTAAAGATCAGTATTTGGTCTTTATTTGTATAATCGGAAGTTTTTGAAATATTCTATCGGGGATTTTTTTCCACACATTTTGTATGGGCTGAAATGCGTTGAAAAACGGAGTTTTCATGGGTTTTAGTATGAAAAATAGCTAAAAAGTGGAAAAATCAAAATTTCACCGATGGAATATTTTAAATCCTTCCGATTATGAAAATATAACCCAAATACTAAACTCTAGCGAGAAAAAACCCGATGTACATTCGATTTTTATAATCGTCTTAGTCAGACATAACGTGGAGCGTGATCTTGTTATTACGTTGGTGGATTTCCGCTCAAATAACGGCTATATCATATTTAAGTTTTTATTTTAAAAAATGGTCCAAATTTCAACCGCGACATTTTTGATCACGTTTGACGCTCACTTTGTCAACAAACCCATCACATACTTTTCAACACCACTGGGGTCGCTCCTTTCTGACATTTAGAAAGGGACACAGAAAACAATATACACCCAAAATTAAAGTTTCAATCTGACAAAATCTCAAGAACTGTAACAAATGTTTTTTGGACTTAAACCAACGAAAAACATTTAACAATTGATCAAACATGTGCATCTAGTCTAAACATAAACGTTTAGTACTGAAATTGGGACACGGTTCGAAGACCTTACTACTCGCTGATTCTATGATGAATGCTGATGAACAATGATGAACACGTTTTAAGAGATTGTACCCCGTTTGGCATAAAGTCGTTTGGCATAAAGCCGTTTGGCATAAAGTCGTTTGGCAAAATGGTCGTTTGGCATAATGGCCTTTTGGCATAATGGTCGTTTGGCATAATGGCCGTTTGGCATAATGATTGACTTAAAATAAAAATCGGCATTTTTAAGCTTTTACCGAGATCAACACCACCGAGTTCATAGCAACATTTTTTGGTAGGTTCTCAAGAAGCGTGGTGTTTGTTCAGAGATTTACCAAGCTATGAATGTCAAAAATTGTTGTGAAATAAGAGTGCTTTACTAAATAAAACTCGTAACGGGTCTGGTGGAAGATCGTTTCGGAATAATAGTTTTCACTACATCCCAGAATATAGTTGAGCTTGTTGTAATATACATATTTGAAAATATTAAATTGGCAAAGAAAGTTCGCAGATATTTATAAAGGGAACGCTCATAGAATCTTTCGCTGCAGATCAAGCTCTGTCTGTAACACTTGATGAAAATTACTTGATAAAAGAAGGGAAAATTTATTTGCAAAATATCAAAAGCTCTAATCCAAAGATCTATTAATGCAGCATAATGCAAAAATAGCCTATATGCGAGAACAGATTATTTTTCGTTTAAAATATTTAAGGCTCTAACGCAAAAAAAATCTTCTCACAGCATAACTCAAATAAACAACACAGTTTTAAAAGAAAATATTTGTAGCAATACTTTTCAACGATTCAATATAAATTTTAATGTTGAAAGTGTACATCAAAAATATCGTCTATTATCGGAAGAAGGGAAAATTTGTGATTGAGATATTTTTTTTGCAGCACCATGCGTTTGCAAAAAAAAAAATATGTTGACTATTGGCAACTTTTAAAGTAATTATCATTTTAGCAGCACGCATTGCAGGAGGTAGTGCTTCGTGAAGCCCAAGCAGGACAGTTCGGTTTTGCGTCGTCCGATAAATTTGGCTCACGGTTTCGCGCATGTTTTCGTCGCCGGAGATTTTTTTTTTTTTTCCTGTTTTCAAGCGTCTTGCTGGGTAGTGCTTCGTGAAGCCCAAGCAGGACAGTTCGGTTTTGCGTCGTCCGATAGATTTGGCTCACGGTTTCGCGCATGTTTTCGTCGCCGGAGATTTTTTTTTTCCTGTTTTCAAGCGTCTTGCTGGGTAGTGCTTCGTAAAGCCCAAGCAGGACAGTTCAGTTTTGCGTCGTCCGATAAATTTGGCTCACGGTTTCGCGCATGTTTTCGTCGCCGGAGATTTTTTTTTTTTTCCTGTTTTCAAGCGTCTTGCTGGGTAGTGCTTCGTGAAGCCCAAGCAGGACAGTTCAGTTTTGCGTCGTCCGATAAATTTGGCTCACGGTTTCGCGCATGTTTTCGTCGCCGGAGATTTTTTTTTATTTATTTATTTATTTATTTATTTTTTTTTTTTTCCTGTTTTCAAGCGTCTTGCTGGGTAGTGCTTCGTGAAGCCCAAGCAGGACAGTTCGGTTTTGCGTCGTCCGATTGATTTGGCTCACGGTTTCGCGCGTGTTTTCGGCTCCTAAGATTTTTTTTTCTGTTTTGGAGCGTCTTGCTGGGTAGGTATTTGGAAGGCACAAGCAAGACGGTTTCTTTTCGGGACGCCAAGAAGTTTTGCTGTCAGTATCAGTTTTGTGTTCAGTCGAGGATGGATTACCAACTGGTGAGTTCGTTTCATTCTTGTGATAATACATATTTTCTTGAAAGCGTAACTTTTAAGTAATTTTAAAACAAACTTTGTATGGTTCGTCACTATAAGTGTCGGCATTATGCTTTTTTCTTATACAATTTCAATATACATATATTTGTCTCTTTTATACGTTATTAAAAATTATCTTTTGAATTGTTCGACATTGTGAATGTTGACGTATTTTTTAAAACTTGTACCATATCGAGACAAAATGCAACGTAATACTCATATGTAATTTTCAAACAAACTATGTATAGTTCGTCACTACAAGTGTCGGCATTATTCCTGTTTCATATAATTTAAAATATATACATGTAATTTTCAGTTTTCGTCATTAATAAAAACATCTTTTGAATTGAGTAGTGTTTGATCCTTCGACCTTGACACTTGCTCCTGCTGGGGCGGGTGATGAGGGCAGGATCAAAAATGTCGCGCGTCGGTAGTGAAGCGGTGAAAAAGTGATCGGTTCGTTAGTAGTGTTTGATCCTTCCACCTTGACGCTGGCTCCTGCGGGAGCGGGTGATGAGGGCAGGATCAAATATGTCGCGCGTCGGTAGTGAAGCGGTGAAAAAGTGATCGGTTCGTAAGTAGTGTTTGATCCTTCGACCTTGACGCTTGCTCCTGCGGGGGCGGGCGATGGGGGCAGGATCAAACTTGTCGCGCGTCGTTCGCTCAGAGAAATGAAAAAGCGCCGCGGATCGCTAGTAGTGTTTGATCTTTTGATCGCGTCGCTTGCTCTTGCGTGGGCGAGTGACGAACACTTGTTCGGCGTTTAATGCGATTATCGAATTATTTCGCGAATCCGGTTAGGCGTGATTATATCATGGCTCGCATCACCAAACATTGGTGACTCCCAGATCTTTACCTTATCCCACTAACCCAATATCCTCTCCATGACAACCGTGGAGATGCAGAGGTGATCTCGGTCTCTAGTAACAACGGTAGTCACACTAACATTCCTTCCCTTCCCCGATGACCGTAAGGACGTGGCCGGCGCCGTTATTGACTTTTAAATTTGAGCTCTCGATTTGTGCACATTGAAGAATGGTAAGCTAATCCCAAGCCCCATTCATTAATTCCCTGTGCAACTTCGATTGTTCTGGTCAATCACGGAGTAGCAACTACGAATTGTACAGTCATCTATGCTTATGCTTATGCTTATGCTTTTAGCAGCACGCATTGCAGGAGTTGATAATACAGCAAAAAATAAAAATGATTAACATTTAGCTTTACTAAATAAAATAATTTGAAACAGTCAATATAAAGAACAGCCTATTTTTAAAAGAAGGCAAAATTTATGATTAATCCAATAGAAAATTGGAAGCCAAACAAATTGCGGCATAATAAAATGAAAAGACATCAACCATTGTGTTCAGAATCATCGAAATGATTGTACTACTTTTCCCCGAATGTCCTTTCTCCGAATGTCGGTTCCCCGAGTGCCAGTTCCTCGAATGCCATTTCCCCGAATGACCAGTTTCCCCAAAAAGTGATGCAGTTTCAATAGATGCCATAATAGTCTTCAGTGGCTGGATAGTCAACGAGAAAGAACGATAAGCAATCAAAAGAAGGAGGTATTCTGTCATTCTTGGCTATACGCATGTTGGCAAAAACGCTGAGGACGGTAAAACTCAAAAGAACCGGTCATTAAATAAAGAAGGGTGCATTTAAGATGGCCAGTTCGTCCACCACCCTGAAATGTATAAAGTTACGACAATTATGAGTGCTAAAAATTTGAGCAAATCAATGTTATCGAATAATGCTCTTTTGTCAAATGGAAAAATAAAATATTTAAAAAATATAGCTCCAAAAAACAGCTTATGTATAAAAGAAGGTGAAATTTATTAAAATTTTAAATCAACAGTTTTTATACCTATAATTATGGTTACATCATATTTAGAAAAAAAAAAACATAGAACTTTTGAAAGAAGGGTAAATTTGTGCTAAATACATCGAAATCTTCAGTGCAAAAAATTATTCCAATGGCAAAGCTCAAAGAAGAATTAATATTTGAAAGAAGAGTAATTTTTGGATAAATAATAAAATACTACTGGCAATAACTTTCCTCATATGCTTAAGTTATTCAAGAGCATATGATTGTTGAATAAAGTGTCATTTTGTGTCAATGGATTACCTGCTTTGCTCTTGTTCACAGTTGATCAGCAGGAGTTTTCTCATTTTATTTTGTACGGGGAAAGGCATCGAACTTCAAATTTCTCGTGAATGAAAGCTTTAATCAAAAAAATATTTGGTAGGCGTGATAGCCATCATCATCACGCACAACTAGAGTTACATATTTCTCAGGAGCACATAAATGTACAGACGAGCCTCTAACCAAACCGTCTCTCAGCTCATCGGAATCCTAGTGTGCTGCGCTAGACGGAGTCTCACGAAAATTCTAAAAGCGCGCGCTGGGTGATGTGCTCTCGGGGAGACTCGTCTCATGCGCTGCTCGGCGCTACGACTCACCATTGGTATCCAAGTTGTGAAACAACTGCTTAGTAACGAAAAGCCTCTACAACTATTTTCGCCTCATTATGCAGGTGTCTAGATGGTCTACATGATATGGTCGAAGACTCGCGATCCAAGAGTTACAGTTTCGATCCTCGTTGATAACTTTTGTAATCACTTCAATTATTGCGCTGAATTTTAAACAGCACATGTGACGGAGCGCATGAGACCGCAGTGAGACACATCCCAAGAAAAATGAGGCGCACCAAAAAAGGTCTCACAATGTACATAGCGCCCGTGCGCTTGCAAGCAATGAGGCTCCTGCACATAAGGCTACAGCACGTGCACAGTAACTCTACGCACAACCGGTACCTAATCTTTTTTCGAAAATAGTTCCCAATTTTGAGAAATAATTCGTTAGATGCATTTCGCCATACAAATATTTTTCGAGTTACCTTTTAGCGATTTTTCGTACGTAGATACTAGCGCATGTGCGTTACGGTGTGGCGAGTAACGAATCAGGGCATACATGTAACCCATTAACTCCAAAACAAGCCTAATGTCATCAGATAGATTCAATAGAAACGTTAAAACGAATGTCATCTTAAGAAATGCTTGGTTTCAGACTGATTATGCCAAACGGCTATTATGCCAAATGGCTATTATGCCAAACGACCATTATGCCAAACAACTTGATGCCAAATGACCATTATGCCAAACGACTTTATGCCAAACGGCTTTATGCCAAACGACTTTATGCCAAATGACCTACCACCGTTTTAAGATATTAAATGTATTTATCAATTTTTAAAATAATTACTTTCTTAAGATATTAACTGTATTTATCAATTTCAGTCCACTTACATACAAGCTTATCAGCTGTTGTTTTGTTTGTTAAATGTATTACCGAAATCAGTTCTTCTTCTTCTTTCTGGCGTTACGTCCCCACTGGGACAAAGCCTGCTTCTCAGATTAGTGTTTTTATGAGCACTTCCACAGTTATTAACTGAGAGCTTTCTTTGCCGATTGACCATTTTTGCATGTATATATCGTGTGGCAGGTACGAAGATACTCTATGCCCTGGGAATCGAGAAAATTTCCTTTACGAAAAGATCCTCAACTAGCGGGATTCGAACCCACGACCCTCAGCATGGTCATGCTGAATAGCTGCGCGTTTACCGCTACGGCTATCTGGGCCCCCACCGAAATCAGTTCTAGGTGCTAGAGAATAAGACTCGATATAGTCCATATTACTTTTTTTATTAAAAGAGTGATACAAAGAAATATTGTATTTGGTCGTATAAAACAAGCGACCAATTTCATGTGGAGGCTGGCAGCATGCTTAGAAATTTGATCGGCTCAAACAAACTATGTCTCTACAAAATTCTTACTTTCGATTCCCAGGAGATGGAATTGCTAATAAGTAAAAGAACATAGTTTTAATTCCATGCAAACACCAATTAAACCACTAGTTCATACAAATACGACTTGCGGCATAAAATTAGAATGTGTTGAAAATTTCCAAAAGAGTGGCAACGGACTCAGAAACTTCAAATGAACTGAAAACTCATGATTTGATATTTGAGGCACGCGAAAAGGTTATTTAAGTAATGTCGATGAAGGACTTTTACATGCATTGTTAGATCTATATTTGTACATGCGTCAAATACATTTGCGCGAACTTTCATGATGCCAGTTTTAGAGTAGTAGTTTGTGGAAAAAGAAAGCAATAAGAAAATAAAAAAAATACTGCTTCGATTTAAATTCAATCTATCGAATCGATTCTCAGGTTCAATTACGTCATTATGTTTTGAAACGATTTGATTTCCAGTTGTTTACAAAACATGAATATAAACGCACAAAAATAGACCGAAATTCTTTTAATCAAATTATTTTCGAAATTCAAAAGGATATAGCGAACACTTCAAGGCTGGTTCGGAAATAGGACTTTTTTATTAACTAGTTTAAAATCTCGGTGTAACAGTTCTAGGGACAACTCCTGCAAATATCGATGAAGGAATTTAATTTAAATAAATGTCTGGAAAAACCTTTTAACGAATTTTGGAAGAATCTCCAGAAAAATTCTAGGAAAAAATTCTTCAAGTATTCGAATTAATGTGTAGAGAAATCTTTCATGGTTTTCTGGAGAAATTTTTGACGATTCCTGGATGAGTTAAAACAGTTATCGTTACTGGAATTGCAATACAAATCTTTTCTGTAGATGAAATTGTAAAGACCCCTGGAGAAATTGTTAGAAGGAATGTTAAAAAAATAAGATGAAAATTTCTCCGGGTTAAATTGCCGGTGAGAAAGTTTGCAAAAGAAATCCTTGTTGTTTTTTATTTTCTTGTGGACTACGTAGCCGTGCGGTTAGCGGCGTCAGCCGTTTAGGCGTATTGTGCTACGTAGTGTGGGTTCGATTCCCGCTTCAGTCGGAGGAAACTGTATGTAAGTTATGTTCAGTCTGTGCAGTCTTTGGCTGAAGACGGTGTTCCCTGGAGAATTCCACCAGGAATTCCATCCGGGAATTTAATTGTGAAGCTCCTCCAGGCATTTTCTCCAGAAAATACTTCGGGAAGCTCGTCCATCGGCTTTCAAAGAGTCCATCCGAAAATTTGCTCCAGGAATTTCTCTGGGGATTTTTACTAGCAATTTCTCCGGGGATTCCGGCCAGGAATGCTTCGGAAGAATTTCTCCACGAATTCTTCCAGGTATTCCTACCCCGGGAATTACTTCTGGAAACGTGCTCTAGGAATTCCTCCAGGGATGTTCTCCAGAAATTCCTCCGGGGATTTCCCCCAAGAACTCTTCCGGGGTAGTTTCTTCAGGAATTTCTTCGGGAACCTCGTCCAGGAATTCTCTCTGGAGATTTCCGCCTGGAACTCATTCGGGGATTTTCTATAGAAATTCCTCCGGAAATTATTCCCAAACATCGCTCAGAGGATTTCTCCCCAAGAATTCCTCCTTAGATTTTGTCCTACAATTTCTCAGAGGGTTTCCAAAACCAATTTCTGCGGGGACTACGTTCAGGAACTTCCTCCGGGGATTTAATTAAGGAATTTCTCTGGAGATTTTACCAGCGAATTCATCCGGAGATTTACTCCAGGAATTTCTCTGGGGACTTGCACCAGGAATTTATCCGGAGATTTTATCAATGACTTCCTCCGGAGATTTCAAGGATTCTCTCCGAGGATTTGCTTCAAGAATTCCTACGGGGATTTCATCCAGGAATTTCTCTGGGAATTTCCACCGAGAATTCATCCAGAGCTTGTCTACAGAAATTTCTCAGAGGACTTATGAAAGCAATTACTGTGGGGATTTCAATCAGGAATCCTCCCGGGAATTTCATTAAGAAATTTCTCCGGGAATTTTGTCAGAGAATCCATTAGATCCAGGAAATTGTCTGGAATTTGCACCAGCAATTTCTCCGAAGATTTCATCTACGAATTGCTTTAAGCAATTTCTTACGAAATTTCCTTAAGGATTTATTCCTCAGGATTTGATCCAGAAATTCCTTGGTAGTTCCTTTGGAGCTCCATCGAGAATTCCTTCGGATTTCATCCATAGTTTCTCCGGAGTTCCTCAAGCAATTATCTTGGAGTTCCTACAGGAACGCCTCTGTAGCTTCTCTCCCTCACCAAATCATTCGAATTTCCTATTTTTTATGAATTCTTTCGGAATTACTCCAGAACTTCTTTCGAAGTTCTTCTAAAAATTCTTCCAGGGATTCTTTTAACACATTTGCCTAGAATTACTTTCATTTACTCCATGGATCCTCCAGGAATTCTTTCGGGAGTTCCTCCAAAAATATCTCCAGAGTTCCTTCGGGATTTCCTCCATATTTTAATAGATTTTTTTCCGGAGTTTCTCTAAAAAATGTACCGCAGTTCATCCAAAAAATCCTTTAGCATTTCACATGGAATTCCTTTGGAGGTCCTCCAGGAATTCCATCAGAGTTCCACCGAGAACTCCTTCGGGGCTCCACTTTCAGATTTTCTTCGTGATTTTTCCAGCAATTCCTCGAGAGTTCCTCCAAGAATTCTTCCGAGGTTCCTCAAGGAATTCTTCCAGGGTTCCTTCAGGAGGTTCTCTGAGAATTCCATCAGATATCCTCCAGGAAATACTAGAGAGTTCCTCCGGGAAATCCTCCATAGTTGATCTGGGAGTTCCTCCAGGAATACCTTGGCAGTTCCTTCAGCAATTCCCCCGAAGATCTTCTGGAGGTCCACCGGGAATTTGTCAGCAGTTCTTCCTGAAAAGTCTCTGGAGCTCCATCGAGAATTCCTTCAAAGCTCCTCCGCGAATTCCTTCGGAATTCCTCCGGGAGTTTCCTTGAAGTTCATCCGGGTGCTTCTTCGGAGTTGTTTCTTGAAGGTTCTTTCCACTATTTGTTCGTTTTTGTTGATCACATTCGAAATGTACGGAAAAAAGCAACAACCGGTGCATACGCTTGTGGTTTGATTTGTTTTTAATGGTCTTTTTAATTATGACAGGTCCATTTTTGGCACAAACTTGACCCCGAAGTTGGATAAACGGTGAAGTTGTCATTGTTTTTCTTTTTCGCTCTTCATGTTCTACAACTTTGGTATCAGCCATAAAACATCAATGAAATCTAAAATTTGGAAAGTGACAAATTCCATCCAGAAAGAGTCGAAAAAAAAATTGAAATCGTGCTCGATAATCTTCGTTTTGGATTAAATTTTACACATGTTTTTAGTATGGTAGAATAAGCGTTTTCCGTAGAAAAATAATAACTCAACTAACTCAAGAATAACTTTTGAAAATAGCCTATAATTTTTTGCATGCAACTTATTTGAAAAATTCTTACTTCTAATTTTAGAGAAAAATGTTCTATGAAGAAGTTGTAGTGAACTGTTTGAACTAAATGAAAAAAATATACAATGAAAAAATATGTTCGTTATTATCATCAAATATTTCGAATTAAAACTTAAATTTAAATTCCAGAAAAACCTCATTTTTTGTATTTTTCAAATATTTTCCATTGAATCCGGATAGTAAACAGATGTTTGAGATAAAATTTCATGATGGAGAAAATTTCAATAAAAAAGTTATTATTATTATTATTATCTTTATTAAGGAGATTTTCAGCCCAGGGCTGGTTCATCTCCATAATAAAAAAGTTTTCTGAGAACAACTTTTGGCCTATTTTTTTAATGTTGTTCTTTTTTGTCAAAATAAACATGTTATGATGATACAATAAGAATCTTGAAATTATTGTGAACCATAATAATAAACTTGATCACTTCTCTAGTAGTAGCCATTTTCAAATTATCAAAAGTTAAAGCAAAAAATTATAAATTAAACAATAAAATAGGCCATTTTCATTAGTTATTCGCGATTCTTCATCAAGGAACATGAGTAAGAGGAAAGAAATATGGTCTTTACTCTCGAACTCGTATAATTATTGATTGAGAATCGTGAAAAACTAATGAAAATGGCCTATTTTAGTAGTTAAACAATAATTTGTTTTGCATTAAACTTGATATAGTTCGAAAATGGCTACTACTAAAGAAATTATGCAGATAATCATTATGGCTTAGAATCATTTAAGGATTCTTATTGTATTATCAAAACGTGTTTATTTTGACAAAAAAACAAAATTTTGAAATTCGACCGAAAGTTGTTCTTAGAAAAAAAAATATTAAAAATTTCTCCATCATGAAACTTTGTCCTTAACATCTGTTTACTATCAAAATTCTATGATAGAAACATAAAAAATATTTAAATATTTTTTTTTGGTATTTTAAAATTTAATTTAATTTTTGAGTTTTTCATGAAAACACATAAAATTTCTTGTCAGTGTATATATTTCTTGTACTTACTACAACTTACTACAACATTTTTCTCTAAAATCAAGTGTCGGCGTCAGAATTTTTCAACAAAATTGCATTCTAAAATTTATAAGTCATTTTCAAAAGTATTCCCGAGTCAAAATGATCGATTTTAATAATAAATAAATAATTATAACTACAAAATATTATTAACAATAAAGAATAAAGAAAGAATCAGTATGTTTTTTTAAGTAATTTTCTGCGTATATTTGGTCGGTGTTCAGACAGACCGGACTAGATGATATTTTGGTGTTCAAAAGATACATTAAGGGCTCCATCAATTTTAATTTTCCCGATGTTATTTTGATACAGATGTATCATCAAATAGATAAGTTACATTATTACAGCTAATGATGCCAATATTTCTACATTTCGAATGTCTGGGGTACGTTTTCCTGAAACCATCAAAAAGCACTTGGTTCAGACTGTCTGAATACCGACCATTTGCAAAGCCAAACTAAGACGATTGTTTTGAATTTTTTGAATCAATTGGGTTCAACAGCCTGTCCTAATTTTAATACCAAACGCATGTGTTTAGGCCAGAAACACATGTTTATTCAGTTTGAAATGTTTTTAAATCTAAAAAAATCCCGTTATTTTATGAATTTGGATGTATTTTGTTTTACGTGTCCTCTCCGAAATGGCAGATAGGAACAAAGATTTGATCCCATTTTTGAATTAAATTTCAAATAGAGGCGTGAATATGAAATTTGTTCCCTTTTCTGTCCCTCTTTCATCAAGCTTAATTGACTGTTGACAATGTTGACATTCTTCACATGGAACGTAGAGTTTATGTCAGACGTGCAACGATCTATATGATAGAGCCGTTATTTTCGGAAGGAAGTTTTCCAAAGTTCCAAAGTATCCACTAACTGATGAAGACCAATCGATCGAATTTTCAGCGCCAGTTTTCTAGATTTGTGCTCTAGAAAATTCGAAGTTTTTTCATATTTTGTTCATCACGCTGGTTCGGTGCCTTCCGGACATTGAATACACGAATACCAGCTTTTTTCATAGTTTGCTGAACGATCCAGGCGGAACACTTGGCCTTCACTAGCCGAGAGACAGTTGTTTGGGTGATTCCCTGTTGTCTTCCGATCCACGTCGTGCTCGCAGTTAGATTTTCCATGACGGCTCGCAAAATTTACCGGCGTTTTTCTTCTTGTTTCAATGGCATATCAATAATCACTGACCGATTGTTAGGAAATTTTGCACATGTAAATAATACACTCCAATCTAGCTATAACCAGATTTGTATCAATTTTTACCCAATGACCGAAAAGTTACACACGGATTGAAATAGTGCATTTTATTTAGTACAGGCTTTATTCATCAAAATGAATTGTTGAAGAGAGGAGAAACAGTTTGATACTTCATAGCATCAGAGCATACATTTCTTTAATTTCCAAGACTTTTTTCATATTTTCTCGTTACATTACGACAAGTAGTACTGTGTGTGTTCATGACTTTATCCCGGAATTTCACCAAAAATTTATTCAGGCATTTGCTCAACTGATCAGATATCACTTCAGGATTTATAGAAGTCTTCAAATAGGCCGACATTTCTCCATATATTCCTTCAGCAATTGCTCCAGATATTCCTTCTATGATTTCTACAGGAATTCCTCCAGTAATTCTTTGAGATTTTCCCAAGTAAGTATCTGATTTTTTTCGCCAGACATTTTTCCATGAATGTCGCCATGAAAATGCCAAGTTTTTTTTTCCGAAAAATTAAAAAAAAATCCTAGAGTGATCCTCTGATAAAACTTGGATAAATTTTAAAGTCACCTCTGATGAACAAGGATCTCTGAAATAGCTCATGGACTCTTTTTTTTTTCTTGAAGAAGTTTAACAAGATTTCATCGTAGATAATTTGCAAATACAATGCAAATAGAAATGTCTCGAAAAACAATGGACAGAATGTCTAAAATATCGGAAAAATAGCTGTCATATAAACTGGTGTAGAAACCTGAATGAAGTATTGAAGATTTTATGATTTTTTTCAGAAACTTTCTAAGAAAATTCGAAGAACCTCTTAAGGAATTTTTGATTTCTTGGAGGAAACGTGGATGAATTCTTGAAGGAATAAACAATCGGAGGAATACTTTCAGGGTTTCTTGAAAAAAAAAACTTCAAGCTATTTTTTCAAACACCTTGGAATATATCTATGTAAATTTCTTACGGAAGAAATTCTTTGGAAGAGTTACATCTGAAGAATCTGGTTGAAGGATTAGTGAAAAAACTTCCGGAGCAAATTCTAGGATAGTTTTGGAAAAAAAAATAAAGAAAGGGAAAGCACCATTTTCGACCAAGCATTAAATTTTGTCCCATTCATACGATTTTGGCTGAAAATTGACATAGAATTCTTGTGGGTTGAAAATTAGTGCTTTTACCCTAATACCTGACAAAATTACTAAAGCTACCCCTTTGGAGTTCTCAAGCATTTCCTAAAGCAAATTCTGGAGAAATTCTTCTAAGCATCCTTTGAAAAATTGCTGGAAGAATTTCTGGAAGAATTGGTAAATAAATCTCTAGAAAAATGTCTACAGGGATCCAAAGTGTTCTAAATAAAATCACTATGATAATTCCTGAAGCTTTTCCTCGGGGAATCTGAATCGTAATTTTTGAGAGCCCATTCATAGTCTAAAATAGAGACTAAGTCTCTACAAGAAACATAATATCATTCCTGTCTTTCTTTATATTTATATCCATTCAAAAACAATTTTGTTGAACAAAAATAGACTAAACTGATTACCTTTAAGAGCAGTGAGTTTGTTTTAATTTCCTAATCTGTTTCTAGATAACAAATGAATAAACAGCAATCATTCTGTGAATTTGTGTTATTTTATTATGCACCGTAGTGACCCGACAAAAACCGCAAAAGTTGTCAGGCAAAACTTAAGATGCTTGAAAAATGTTTCATCGCACAGAAACTCTATTAAATATTTTGCTGGAATTGTTTCAACCATTTTGCTAAACAAATCTTTCAAAAACTCGTCCTAATCTGGTCCAAACATTTTATGAATATGCCACAAAATATAAGTTGGAATTTGATCAAATCTTTTTTTCAGGAATTGACTAAGTAGTTCCAAAAATGTCTACGGCAATTCTGAATCAGCCAAGAACTTCTAGAGAGTGTGCTGTGGGAGTTCTATAGGAATTGCATTAAAAATCGTCAAGAGATACAATAATGTCACATCACACGTCACGTCACAATCTACAGCTTCAGGTCGCTAAAGTTATAAAAAAATACTGCGCTCATTGATGTTAACATGCAATTTAAAGTATGATTTATCATTCTTTGTGATCTAATCCACCAAGCATTAAATTATGAATTCAGCTTTCATTTTCAAATATGATTTGGTTGAAATTCCTCGTTTAAATTTAGATTTTATTGAATTCTTCAACTTGCTTGTAGTCTCCATACAAAATCCTTCGTTTTTCATATATGGAAAAATACACTACTTTCCAAAACCATCAACAAATAACTTTTAAGCATCGAAAGTATTATGAACTGTGTTGATGATAATTGTTATACACATGAAGTTTGAATTGTGTGACAAATTAAGCAAATTTATTGCCGTCTAAGCTGTCAAACTTGCATGCAAGTTGTCTGAAGTAGTAAAATTTTGCACATTCAATAGTCAATATCTCAAAAACTAGAGGTGCTGATATTTTGGTAAATTTAAAAAAATAGTTTAAATAATTTAGTAAATAGCGGTATTTTGGTGCTTGACACAAAAACGTGTTCCGCAGTATAATTGTTACAAAACATTGGAAAATTCGAAATCCCTTTCGCATGGTAAATTGAAAAATGAATGTGTTCCCATATCACCACATTGAAATACACACTGCAAAGCACTGGTGTGACCGTGTCTTGATCCCATCTCATCCAACTTTTTTTTTATTGGCTCAACTACTATTAATGTCAAACGATTCGTCATCAGTTTCAGGCCCATTCCACAAAGTTCTAAGTCATGACAACGTTAAGTTCTAACGACGCCAAGATTTATTATCTCCAGAGGCCAATAATCATGACACATCGTTACATACAATAAAACCAATCTGTTGGTTGTAACAACCAACCCGGATAGAAAGACCACAACAATGATTCAGACTAATGTCCCCCCGAATAAAACGCTTATAAATTCCAAACCTCCATCGTCGAATCTAATGGAACCCAAACGGACAAAAAAGAAACACACCAACTAATCAATTTGTCTAGGCTCTTTCAGTTATCCTTCACCCAATGGATTCCGGTAGCAGAAGCCTGATTCTGATCCCGGTTGCTGCAGTAATCTAACTCAATAGGTACCATCGTGTTTGGAAGAGCCATAAATCTCCATTTCTTCGATCATCCCATCCATTATCGATTAAGGCGACGACGACGACGGGCAGGCACCATAAGAAGCGCATTCCTGCAATCCTTCCTTTTCCTTCAGTTGCATTAATTTTGACTTTTAAGAACCATAAAATTGAGCACAACGGACACGATCCAGTTCCAGTTTTATTGGATTCAAAGTGACGTGCGGTATCGTCTCAAAAGCACATTTGATCGAAGTGGCAATAGGGTGAAGAACTACTTGGACTCAAACTTAAAAATAAAAGGCATTTTAATGCGCCGCATATTGTGGCCAAAGATTAGACCACTAACTTTATAGAACAAATCAACGTAGGGAGCCGGATCCTATTCTTGGCACTTTTAATTCATTTCGGCAGTGGGGTTTTTTGATAGCTACTGAGCTCATACTTGGCTACATTATGCGTCGTAGTGATGCGCTTCTCATTGCAAAGTTTCAGACAATTCGGCCGAGAAAACCCCTCATGCCAAAGTGAATCATCAAAGTGCCCAATTGGTTCTGCACCCTATAGACGAACAAACGTTTTACGACTAGTTCTCAGATACTCGCCCAAACATGAACAGTACTTGATGAATTTCGATGCCAAATCTTGATCCAATCGAAAATAGCTAATTAACGAAGAAGGTTCTCTAACGAACCGCCTGACTTAACATCCTCAAAGTTGCAAAACGCCGTAAGTGCGTGCTCATTATGAGTCAGCTGGTTTTCCCAAACCCTCGGACGTTCGTCTTTCCGGATGAGCGCAGATAGCGATCTTCGCCTTTCCAGGTGGCCTTGAAATTCGCCACGCAACCAAATCCTCCCAACAAATTGGTAAGTGCTGCTGCAGATTCGACCATAAAATTTTACGACCACTGACTGCTTTCGGAGAGCGCTTATCGACAGGGCGAAAATTATTTAGCACCCATTGAGCGCTCTGCCGTAACAGAAAAATAAACTTGAAAGGAACGAACGCATAGTTTCCGAACGTGGAGCGAAAAAAAATAACACAGGAGCAAGAAACATCAGCAAAACGGGGAAGGCAGGAGGCGAACAACTAAGCGAAAACACAGAACAAAACATTATGAAATTCAATTAAGTTTAATTCTATCGCCGGCTTGATCTTGGCCTGTTACTGGCGTACACTCTGACTGACATATATGTACTGCTAGGCGATGCGACTGCGACGAGCAGATGTTCCGACCGGGCCTAATGGGACTTTATGGATTGGCTGGTGAGAAAATACCACGCGTGATATCTAGATTCAGGGTTGAAGTTGGGATCGAGTGAGAAAAGAGATAGATATATTCAAGGAAATGAAAAAAAAATTCCCAAAGAGCTTGAAAGCTTCTCCCAAGAAGCTGGAAAGCTTCTCCCAAGAAGCTGGTAAGCTTCTCCCAAGAAGCTGGAAAGCTTCTCCCAAGAAGCTGGAAAGCTTCTCCCAAGAAGCTGGAAAGCTTCTCCCAAGAAGCGGCTTCTCCAAGAAGCTGGAAATCTTCTCCCAAGAAGCTGGTAAGCTTCTCCCAAGAAGCTGGAAAGCTTCTCCCAAGAAGCTGGAAAGCTTCTCCCAAGAAGCTGGAAAGCTTCTCCCAAGAAGCTGGAAAGCTTCTCCCAAGAAGCTGGTAAGCTTCTCCCAAGAAGCTGGTAAGCTTCTCCCAAGAAGCTGGTAAGCTTCTCCCAAGAAGCTGGTAAGCTTCTCCCAAGAAGCTGGTAAGCTTCTCCCAAGAAGCTGGTAAGCTTCTCCCAAGAAGCTGGTAAGCTTCTCCCAAGAAGCTGGTAAGCTTCTCCCAAGAAGCTGGTAAGCTTCTCCCAAGAAGCTGGTAAGCTTCTCCCAAGAAGCTGGTAAGCTTCTCCCAAGAAGCTGGTAAGCTTCTCCCAAGAAGCTGGTAAGCTTCTCCCAAGAAGCTGGTAAGCTTCTCCCAAGAAGCTGGTAAGCTTCTCCCAAGAAGCTGGTAAGCTTCTCCCAAGAAGCTGGTAAGCTTCTCCCAAGAAGCTGGTAAGCTTCTCCCAAGAAGCTGGTAAGCTTCTCCCAAGAAGCTGGTAAGCTTCTCCCAAGAAGCTGGTAAGCTTCTCCCAAGAAGCTGGTAAGCTTCTCCAAGAAGCTGGTAAGCTTCTCCCAAGAAGCTGGTAAGCTTCTCCCAAGAAGCTGGTAAGCTTCTCCCAAGAAGCTGGTAAGCTTCTCCCAAGAAGCTGGTAAGCTTCTCCCAAGAAGCTGGTAAGCTTCTCCCAAGAAGCTGGTAAGCTCCCAAGAAGCTGGTAAGCTTCTCCCAAGAAGCTGGTAAGCTTCTCCCAAGAAGCTGGTAAGCTTCTCCCAAGAAGCTGGTAAGCTTCTCCCAAGAAGCTGGTAAGCTTCTCCCAAGAAGCTGGTAAGCTTCTCCCAAGAAGCTGGTAAGCTTCTCCCAAGAAGCTGGTAAGCTTCTCCCAAGAAGCTGGTAAGCTTCTCCCAAGAAGCTGGTAAGCTTCTCCCAAGAAGCTGGTAAGCTTCTCCCAAGAAGCTGGTAAGCTTCTCCCAAGAAGCTGGTAAGCTTCTCCCAAGAAGCTGGTAAGCTTCTCCCAAGAAGCTGGTAAGCTTCTCCCAAGAAGCTGGTAAGCTTCTCCCAAGAAGCTGGAAAGCTTCTCCCAAGAAGCTGGAAAGCTTCTCCCAAGAAGATGGAAAGCTTCTCCCAAGAAGCTGGAAAGCTTCTCCCAAGAAGCTGGAAAGCTTCTCCCAAGAAACTGGAAAGCTTCTCCAAGGAATTGGATGTTTGGATTGGATTGGATGGATTTGGATTGGATTTGGATTGGATTTGGATTGGATTTGGATTGGATTTGGATTGGATTTGGATTGGATTTGGATTGGATTTGGATTGGATTTGGATTGGATTTGGATTGGATTTGGATTGGATTTGATTGGATTTGGATTGGATTTGGATTGGATTTGGATTGGATTTGGATTGGATTTGGATTGGATTTGGATTGGATTTGGATTGGATTTGGATTGGATTTGGATTGGATTTGGATTGGATTTGGATTGGATTTGGATTGGATTTGGATTGGATTTGGATTGGATTTGGATTGGATTTGGATTGGATTTGGATTGGATTTGGATTGGATTTGGATTGGATTTGGATTGGATTTGGATTGGATTTGGATTGGATTTGGATTGGATTTGGATTGGATTTGGATTGGATTTGGATTGGATTTGGATTGGATTTGGATTGGATTTGGATTGGATTTGGATTGGATTTGGATTGGATTTGGATTGGATTTGGATTGGATTTGGATTGGATTTGGATTGGATTTGGATTGGATTTGGATTGGATTTGGATTGGATTTGGATTGGATTTGGATTGGATTTGGATTGGATTTGGATTGGATTTGGATTGGATTTGGATTGGATTTGGATTGGATTTGGATTGGATTTGGATTGGATTTGGATTGGATTTGGATTGGATTTGGATTGGATTTGGATTGGATTTGGATTGGATTTGGATTGGATTTGGATTGGATTTGGATTGGATTTGGATTGGATTTGGATTGGATTTGGATTGGATTTGGATTGGATTTGGATTGGATTTGGATTGGATTTGGATTGGATTGGATTTGGATTGGATTTGGATTGGATTTGGATTGGATTTGGATTGGATTTGGATTGGATTTGGATTGGATTTGGATTGGATTTGGATTGGATTTGGATTGGATTTGGATTGGATTTGGATTGGATTTGGATTGGATTTGGATTGGATTTGGATTGGATTTGGATTGGATTTGGATTGGATTTGGATTGGATTTGGATTGGATTTGGATTGGATTTGGATTGGATTTGGATTGGATTTGGATTGGATTTGGATTGGATTTGGATTGGATTTGGATTGGATTTGGATTGGATTTGGATTGGATTTGGATTGGATTTGGATTGGATTTGGATTGGATTTGGATTGGATTTGGATTGGATTTGGATTGGATTTGGATTGGATTTGGATTGGATTTGGATTGGATTTGGATTGGATTTGGATTGGATTTGGATTGGATTTGGATTGGATTTGGATTGGATTTGGATTGGATTTGGATTGGATTTGGATTGGATTTGGATTGGATTTGGATGGATTTGGATTGGATTTGGATTGGATTTGGATTGGATTTGGATTGGATTTGGATTGGATTTGGATTGGATTTGGATTGGATTTGGATTGGATTTGGATTGGATTTGGATTGGATTTGGATTGGATTTTTGGATTGGATTTGGATTGGATTTGGATTGGATTTGGATTGGATTTGGATTGGATTTGGATTGGATTTGGATTGGATTTGGATTGGATTTGGATTGGATTTGGATTGGATTTGGATTGGATTTGGATTGGATTTGGATTGGATTTGGATTGGATTTGGATTGGATTTGGATTGGATTTGGATTGGATTTGGATTGGATTTGGATTGGATTTGGATTGGATTTGGATTGGATTTGGATTGGATTTGGATTGGATTTGGATTGGATTTGGATTGGATTTGGATTGGATTTGGATTGGATTTGGATTGGATTTGGATTGGATTTGGATTGGATTTGGATTGGATTTGGATTGGATTTGGATTGGATTTGGATTGGATTTGGATTGGATTTGGATTGGATTTGGATTGGATTTGGATTGGATTTGGATTGGATTTGGATTGGATTGGATTGGATTGGATTGGATTTGGATTGGATTTGGATTGGATTTGGATTGGATTTGGATTGGATTTGGATTGGATTTGGATTGGATTTGGATTGGATTTGGATTGGATTTGGATTGGATTTGGATTGGATTTGGATTGGATTTGGATTGGATTTGGATTGGATTTGGATTGGATTTGGATTGGATTTGGATTGGATTTGGATTGGATTTGGATTGGATTTGGATTGGATTTGGATTGGATTTGGATTGGATTGGATTTGGATTGGATTTGGATTGGATTTGGATTGGATTTGGATTGGATTTGGATTGGATTTGGATTGGATTTGGATTGGATTTGGATTGGATTTGGATTGGATTTGGATTGGATTTGGATTGGATTTGGATTGGATTTGGATTGGATTTGGATTGGATTTGGATTGGATTTGGATTGGATTTGGATTGGATTTGGATTGGATTTGGATTGGATTTGGATTGGATTTGGATTGGATTTGGATTGGATTTGGGATTGGATTTGGATTGGATTTGGATTGGATTTGGATTGGATTTGGATTGGATTTGGATTGGATTTGGATTGGATTTGGATTGGATTTGGATTGGATTTGGATTGGATTTGGATTTGGATTGGATTTGGATTGGATTTGGATTGGATTTGGATTGGATTTGGATTGGATTTGGATTGGATTTGGATTGGATTTGGATTGGATTTGGATTGGATTTGGATTGGATTTGGATTGGATTTGGATTGGATTTGGATTGGATTTGGATTGGATTTGGATTGGATTTGGATTGGATTTGGATTGGATTTGGATTGGATTTGGATTGGATTTGGATTGGATTTGGATTGGATTTGGATTGGATTGGATTGGATTGGATTGGATTTGGATTGGATTTGGATTGGATTTGGATTGGATTTGGATTGGATTTGGATTGGATTTGGATTGGATTTGGATTGGATTTGGATTGGATTTGGATTGGATTTGGATTGGATTTGGATTGGATTTGGATTGGATTTGGATTGGATTTGGATTGGATTTGGATTGGATTTGGATTGGATTTGGATTGGATTTGGTTGGATTTGGATTTGGATTGGATTGGATTGGATTGGGATTTGGATTGGATTTGGATTGGATTTGATTGGATTTGGATTGGATTTGGATTGGATTTGGATTGGATTTGGATTGGATTTGGATTGGATTTGGATTGGATTTGGGATTGGATTTGGATTGGATTTGGATTAGATCCTACAATTTTAAGAAAAAAAACGTTCCAAAGTTCTTACAGAAATTCATTTGGGATTTTCCCAGGAAGATCTACGAGAACTTTTATACCAGTTCCTCCATTTATCCTTTCAAGAATTATATGGATTCCTTCAAGCATTCATCCACTTTTTCCTCAGGAAACGCTACTCAAATTCCTCCTGGAAATATTCGAGGATGTATCTTCCAGGAATTCCTCTTCAAATTTGACCTGGGATTCCTCATGAAGATCCTTCAGAAATTTCTCTGAAGTTTTCTCCAACATTTCATGCGAAAGTAATCCTGCAGTTCTTCCAATCGATTTCTCGTACGTTTTCAAGTAGAATCTTCATGGCTTCTTCAAAGCTAATGCTACAGTGAATATTTTAGTAATTCCTATCATATTAGCCATTATTTACTTACGAACTCCTTCGAAACTTCCTGAAGAGCCCAGAGAACTTTGTGGGAGTTCATCAAAGGTTACTCTCAAACAAAATCGAGTTCATCAGATGTTACTATGAGATTTCCTTTTGAAACATCTCCCGGATTTTTTAAAAATTCACCAATAATTTCTGAATAAAATCCTCGATCTCTTCTGCAGATATTCCTGAGAAAATGACTGGGGAAATTCTTTGAAAATCTGGGAAATTTCTCTATAATTTCTAGAATAATTCCTGGAGGAATGTTAGCAACAATCACTGGAGTGATTCCTAAAGAAATTTCCTGGTTACAATCTGAACGATAATTTTGAAGGAAATTCTAGAAAATCCTTAGAGATAATAATAGTTGAAATCTTAAAAATGTTGCAAACAAGAATCTTGATGGAAATTTTAAGAAAATTATGGTAAAATCATGGGATCTTCTCGTTCTTCTTTCTGGCATTACGTCCCCACTGGGACAGAGCCTGCTTCTCAGCTTAGTGTTCTTATGAGCACTTCCACAGTTTTTAACTGAGAAATTACTGTGCCAATGACCATTTTTGCATGCTTATATTGTGTGGCAGGTTCGAAGATACTCTATGCCCTGGGAAGTCGAGAAAATTTCCAACCCGGAAAAGATCCTCGACCGGTGGGATTCGAACTCACGACCCTCAGCTTGGTCTTAGTGAATAGCTGTGCGTTAACCGCTACGGCTATCTGGGCTCCGATGGGATGGGATAGATTCCTTGAACACTTATGATTTTCTTGAAAAACTTTTTTTAGTATCCGCAACGCGGAATTACATTCGGCTGATTCCGCTATCAGCCAAATTATTTTTCCACTGCAACTTGCAACACATCTTCACTCCACAACAATATTCACTCAACTGAATCAATCTCAAGTTTTACAAGCACACTACGGTAGTGAACCATTTCACCGATTCGTTTAACTTTTATTTCCCCTACGGTTAGAAATAACGCTGCTCTGGAGTAACCATGCTCCTAACCGTGCAACTTGACAGTGTGAAAGTTATTTTCTACTTCCGTGAATTTGAGAATAACTAATCATCTGTCAACTTTGTTCTAAAATAACTCGACTGTCAATGCTCAAATGGGTCGACCGCGAAGTTCAATTTAACCATTTGAGGGGAAAATAACGATCGAAATGTCAAATTTTAACTAGTAGTCAAACGAACTGGTGAAACGGTTCACAGCCTACAACCTGCATGATTTCAAACTGTCACTCATGTACGCTCGTATAATCATAGGTATTACCGTGTTTATATTAACCTTCTTAGAGCACGCTTAAATAATGCTATTTATACAAATCGACTATATTTATTTCCATCGACAAACTACGAATCCTACACTTCTGAAAGAATTTTTCAAGATATGTCTGATGGAATCTCTGAGATAACTTCTATGGCTACCCTTAGAAAAATTCTACGTTGAATTAACGAATTCTTTAGGAAGTCCGTGAAAATCACAAAATGCACTGCTGAAGAAATCATTGGAGTTCATTTTAAACAAACCTTGGGCAAATTTATCGAAGGCATTTATTTCATTAGGAATTTAAAAATTGATCCCAATTTAAAAACAAAATCAAACTTTCTTAGAATACCTAATTAAAGCTTTAATGAATCATTGTTCTCTAGCGCTACTTCGCCAGCTAGGGTGATCAAAGTATTTTGGACAGACCGTTACGCGTATATAATTTGGCCGTTTACGGCAAAATCAAATGGAGGTGGCCAAATTATATACCCGTAACGCTCTGTCCAAAATACATAAAACACCCTAATATTTCCATTTCCATGTCAATTCACTTCATAGAGGACTTCAACTCTCGATAATTTTCAGAAAACTAATGTGTTTCTGAACAAGAATTAAGAAAAGAAGAACTGTTGGTTCATTATTTCACATTTTTGCTAATACTTAAATGAAATCCACGTGAATAGAGGTTTCAGTGTAGAATTTACACATTGTCTGATTGATCTACCACAAACAGTAGCAGCAATTTGACTTCCTGCTTTTCCCTCCAATCGTTTCAGCCCGACGAATCCAGCAAGCATCAGCTGCTACCGGCAGTGCGACGCCCCCTACTGGGAGTAGCACCCGAAAAGCTCGAGCAACGCCTACTCGATCCCAACCTAAACGAGCTCAACGATCGTTCGTCGACCGAGGCCAACGGCGACGAGAGCAGCGAAGAGTACCCGAACGGCAATGGCCCCAAACGGGACAAACTACAGCAGCAGCTAATCCAAAAGTCCAAACTCAAGTCTTCCAACCTGAAGAGTACCACCTACACGCGAAACACCGAGAATGACAAGTTGACGCGGCACTTGAACAATGTTAAATTTGCGTTCGATGAACCGCAACCGCCTCAGACCGCTTCTCTCGCAGTCAGACCAACAATACCAACAAAAAGCGCTCAGCCCGAAGAGTTGATTAAATTAGATGACGAGGCAGGCTCGAAACGAGGTGAAGATCAAGTGGATCAAAATGGCAACGGGAACTACGACGTTCTTCCCCCGGCCCCGCATCCACCTCCGGAGGTCATCCTGCAGATCGTCGAAAACGCCGACGAAAACAGTAACCTTCACCTGCAACCCCCGGCTGCCGCCCCGCCGGATGTAGTCAAAAGCAGCACCGAGAGCATCCCCTACATCGACGACGAGCAAGCTCAGGTGCTGCGAAGTCTCAACAGCGACCCCAACAAGGTGCGCAACTTTCACGATGCTCGAATCATTACCCTCACGCCAAAGAATGTCGGCTCCCAGGCCGAGAAGATCCGCGGACCGTCTAGTCCGGAACTGCGCCAACTGGTCCAGGCCAAGGTGTTGCAGCAGACGGATGGGCCGGACGTAACGCAGATCCGATTCACGCACAGCTTTCACATACTGGCCAGCGGGTGTTGCGATCGGATCTGCCAGCACTGCCATCTGGTGCTCAGTTTGGATGTGGCCTTGCGGTGTGCCGTGTGTGAGTTCACATGCCACCAGCGGTGCGTACAGCTGCAACAGGTGAGTGATTGCTGTTTTTTTTTTTTTTTTTGGTAAACTTTGATGACATTATGCGTGCATTGCACGAGTATTTTGTGGAAGTTGCACGAATGTTTGCTTGAACTGTGAACTGCAAGCAAGCATTTTGTTATTAAAGTTTAAATTGAATGAAAAGAAAGAAAACATGAAGTAATAAACTGCACGGTCTATCACAAATATAGACGAGTGTGTTCGGAAAAGGGCGTGAAATTGACCATATAAAATGACTGTTCACTACAGAGTGCATCCGTGAACTTTAACTCCCAATAAAAATAATGGCAAAAGTCTTGAAATGAATTTTTCATGTTCAAATAAAGATCCTATATGCACAGACAAACAGACGTCACACTCTCATCATTGTCCATCGACCACCTTTTTAACGGTCGATTCAAAAATATGTTAGGTGGCCAATCCGCCACCCGCAGCGCTTGCTCCGTTTTTGTTCGTGTTTGACGTTTACACACTACCGCCATCTGTTGGCCCGTCGGCCAAACACGCTGATTTTAGCATTGGGCGTACATGTCCTCGTGACTATGATTTTGATCGAGATTTGTTCTAAGTGTTACGTCTGTTTGTATGTGCTATATGTTTATCTCTCCTTCGGGTAACTTTGGTATATATGCAATTTTATAAAAAAAAAACAGTATGAAATATTTGCACTATCTAGTTATATGGTGCCTGAACCTAGACAAAAACGATTCATATGAAAACGTTCAACTTATTTGTATGACCCTCTTTTCAAGTTATTTGAATACGAATATTCCTTTACTCAAAACTTCAATAAGACTTCTCATTTTATTCATTTAATCCTTTCATACCCTAAAGTTTATTTTCGAACTGCGTATCATTTCTTACTAATCGTTCTGGGCATTGGTATATTTCTATACATTGGATTTGAATTCTAATAAACTTGTTACCAACTCAGTTATTGGGTCATCAAGTGGCTCGGTAGCTAAGTTGGTAAAGCGCTCGTCTAGCATACAAGAGTCCTGGGTTCAAATCCCAGCCGAGCACGTGGATTTTTTTCATAATTTCACCCATAATTTGTCTATCTTTACCAAGCGTAGTGAGACACATTTGGTTGTTAATTCTTCAATTTTATTCTTGAACATCCCTATCCCTAAAAAATTGAGTTTTTGTGGTACTTTTGGGAATATGAATTTTTTAAGAAGACATATTTTATTTTTCATCTAACAAAAAAAACATTATTGAGGTAAACTCAAGGCTCTTTCTTTTTAATAGTTTCATATATAAAATGTAAACATTTGTGTATTGCACATGAAATGAGACTTAGGCATTTATCAGTTATAAAATTATTTTTATTTTAGAGCTACGAAAAAATACAAAAAATCACAAAGCATACCCTGTCTATAAGGCAGGGTTGGGTATTAGAGTGTTAAACATTTTCGATACTCAACAGCATGTGTAGCATCTAAACCTTTCAATCAACCGACTAAAAGCATATGGCAAACATGTTTGCGCAAAGTGATTCTTTGATTCCCTGAAAGGTCCTTAAAATTGAGCCTAGTTTATCCGAAAATTTGACTAACAGATCTGTTGAAGTTCATTCTGTTTTCTTCGTACATTTTACAAGAGAGCTTAAAATACAAGCATGTTTGTCACGTTCTTTGAAGTACTGTAAAAACATTTTTTGGCTAATTTTCGTAAAGTTCTGGAAAAAAAATTCGAATATCGTAGAAAAATAAAAAAAAGTGTTGAAATTGACGGTGCAAGTTTTTGAATTTTATCCACCTTGGCATTGCTGTGGAGGGGAGCAAAGCTCAAGGCACACGCTTGAACATAGTCATGCTACGGATTAAGTATGGTTTCAACGCTATTTGATAAACGGAGTAACTACCCATAGGAGTAGAAAAAAATCAACTGGTTGGCTGCAACGGTCAATATTTTGTTTCAATTTTTAAAAATGATCAGCTTTCATTAATTTATTATTAATTAATTCTTGAACTCATCTATGGAATCTGATAATTTTTTTTAATACAAGTAATGGTATCAGTAATTCTAGCATCCCGACCAGTGCATTACAACAAAGTTGTAGAAGATTTTGTTACTAAGTTAGTGCCGTTTTGTTTTATATAACCCAATTTTTTGTACACTTAACGAAATATAAACAAAATGTTTAATTTTAAACAAAAATGTATATCATTATGTTTCAAATCAAACAAAAAGACAACTCATTTAGTTATTTTCCATAAATGAATTTTAACAAAATTTTGTATTTTCAAACATGTATGAGCAATTGCTCTCAATCAACAAATTATGTTATAATTATGATCAATGACAGTATACTTGAATAGATAAGGTATACTCACCCAATAATACAAACAAGTGAACCAAAAGCAGTAGTTAAAATTAACAAAAATTATAACACACAAAATCTTGCACGAGAGTTCAATGCTTACTAGGTTCTCGTGCAAAATTAGAACGCGCACAGTTCACTTTAGGCTCGCATTCAGTTTAAAATGCATCACTGCTATGTAGTAGCAAACTTTTGTTAAGTACAACCAAATTTCTAGTTTGAAAATCAACAAATAAAATTGGTTGTTTAAAACTAGCTTGGTTGTTCTCTGTGTAAGCATAAGTTCATGATGCAACAATCGGTATTTTTGGGAAAATTGTTCATGCTTTCTCTCTTGAACGAAAATTACAACCATAATTCTGGACAAAAATTTTAAAAGTGCCCAAGAGATCTAGAGCCTTTTTTCAGAAACGTTGATGTTGAGCCCTTTTTAGCCCGTCCACGCAAACTAACAACACAAGAAAGATTGGTGTTAGCTCTTCCAGGTAGTGGTATTTATGAGCGTGATCAAGTTGAATTGGGCTCAACAGCGTCTTGCAATGCCAATATTTACCAATGTCGATGTGCCCTTTTGTAATGTTTGGCCAGAATTACGCTTTAGGGATTATATTTAATTAAGAATCATTCCAACAATTTCTTCTTCGTTGTAAAACTCATCGATTACATTCCATTCTAGTTGCTCCTGATAAATCACTCGGGATTTTGCCTTTGATGACACCAGAAAAGTCCTTGGTTTCCTTTTTAAATCCTTTTTTTTTCAATTTTCTCTTTTAAACTTCGAAATAATGCAGCCATGAATAATTTAAAAGTTTTTTTCAGAGCACTTTTCCAAGAACTCTTCTAGAAAATCTTCCGGCAATTCCATTCCCTTTCTAGAACTAATACAGAATTGATACCAAACCACGAATTCCATCGGAAACTTCTGCAAGAATTACTTTGGACAGGGATTTATCTAAAATTCACCCCAAGGATTTTTACCGTAGCTTACCTTGTGCAGTTTAAAGATCTTAGCAATGTTTCTAGGAGTGCTGATTAACAAAATGCTTCGAATAATGCAATATGTTCAAGAATTTTCCCTGTTTATCTTTTCAAGCATTCCTTCTCGGATTACTCTAGGAATTACTTAGGGTATTACAGAGAAAAATCTTATAACGATTCCTGCAAGAACTCCTCCAGGAGTTTTCTGGGATATCATCAGATATTTTAAGTATTTTATTCAGAAATTCTTTTTGTGGTCATTTTTAAAGAAATTCATTCGAGATTTACAAAATTTAAAAAAATAAATCAGGAGCCAAGAATTTAACCAGAATGTTTTGGATTCCTCCAGATATTATAACAAAATTTATCAAAGACCTCTCGCATAAATTTCTATCGAGATTATTCCTGTGACTTCCCTTCAATATTTTTACTCAGAATAACTCCAAACATAGAAACAAGAATTCTTCCAATGGTAAATTAGAAAGAAGTTAAAATGTAAATTCCTTAAGAAATTATTTCTTGAATTCCATAAATTTTGCAACGGATTTTCCTATAAAAATCCAGGATACATTTTAAAAGAATTCTTGGTGAAATTTGTGTAGAAAACTTTTAATAAAATTATGAAGAAATCTTTTAAACTAAGCTCAAAGAAGTATTAAGAGCTCATGAGAAAACAACTAAGGAGTAAGGAGTTTTTAAAGAAATCGGCAGATAAGTTTTCACATTAACCTCTGTATTAATCTTGACAATCTAAGAGTAATTATTTATCCATGGAGGAGCTGTTGGTGTTGATTCTGAGAGAATCCTTGAAAGTATTTTCTGTTACTTATTTTAAAAAAAAATATTAAAATATTTTACAGTTTTTTCTTAAAAATACTCCTGAAGCTTTTAAAAAAAATCTCCAGAGGAGGTGCCCCATTACATTAAAAAACAAACAACATTTTAAAGACATCTCATGTACTTCATTTAGGTGAAAATAAATCGAAGCCACATCTTAAATTTTCAAGAGCAAACATCTGGAGCACCAAATCGAAGGTTTGGCTTCGATGCATTCACGTTGAAAACTTGATCGATTGATCACTCGCTGGTGGTAACCAATCGATTAAATTTTCAGCTCAGCACGCTGTCTGGTTCTCTGGATTTGAAAGTTTGAGGTTTGGCTTCGATTCACCTTTAGAATCTATAAAGAAGTTTCCTATCTAGCTTTTTTACGCTAGCATGCAATCATGCAATACATTTCAAATCACCTCTCTATGACATTTCTTGCCTACTTATAATATTTTGTAGTTGGATCATAGCAATATTTTAAGTGGAACAAATTTTCATTTTGCGTAAAACAAATATTTTTTAATTGGTGTATCTAGGAGACCAAAATATGTCAAATGTTTTATATCATATGCTGATTGCAATAATGCTTATTTATTTTAGGTGGATGAAACTGAATTAATTGTGGCTAAATTTACAAACTGGAAAGGAATTCCAAATTGCACAATACGAAGTCTGAACCTAGACGTATGCTGGTGATTTGAAAATAAAACAATGCTATTTGTCCTTGGTTACGTTATTACGATAGCTTTCTTCAGCGAGCCTTTCGAAAGTGTGCAGAATATAGTGATGTGGGGTTGGGTCATTTGCCAAAGGAAAAGTCTTTAGAGCGTAATAAACGGCCGCTTTCCATTGACCTTAGAAATTGGTAATGCAAGGGAGAATTATGTTTCTTTGCTAGGATAGTTCGTTAGCAAAGGCAGCTAGTTTTTATTCAAAGTTAGTTGCGGTCTCTTGCAAATACTTATTTGTATTTATCTAAACGTATTATTTCGGTACCTGATGATAGAAAAAAGCGGAAAACGTGCGGTATATAATTCCATTGTTAGCTCAACGCAAATTGCATTTGTTCAAAAAATGTAATTATTTGTTTTGTAAATTTTTCAGAATCCTAAAATCATTTCTGCAACACCGATTATCGGAAACGAATGGCTAAAGAATAGTGATAGGACCTTGGATATGATCCTATTTGACGTGATAGTGACGATGTGATCTTGCGCGTTTATTGAGATGAATCCTAATAAATGATTGCCTAAAATCATAACAATATAAGATTTTAGAAAAATGGTTGATGTAACTATAATAAATTGAATACGAAGATGTTTTAGCTGCACAAAAAATCAAGTGAAAATCTAAGACTTCACTATAAAAGTGAAGTAGTAACCTATTAAGACTTCACTATAATATGTGTACGCACCCAAGTAGCACACCATGTCATTAATAAATCACAGCAATTTGTGTGTAACAAACTCAAAGAAAATGGCAAAGCCAATGCAACGAAATATTTAACAGCTATGTAACGAAAAAAGCGCAGGAGGTGGAGCCAATATGTAACAAGTGAAGCAAATTATTACTAGTCACATATGAATTACAGTCGTTTAAATTGCTACAACTATGCAACAAACAAACACCGCAAGTTAATTGCAGAATCCTGGACAAAATGTTACTAAAGTACATGTCGTTAAATTTAATTTTAGCCAAACAAAATATTTACAAAGAAAAACAAAATCAAAAAGAGAATTTTAAGCCATTTAATTATTTTAAGCCTCTTCATATTTACTTTCATACTTAAATTACCGCAACTTTTAATGCGATTCAATATTTACCGTGATATTTTATATGATACTTTGGAAAAAATACATGCGCCTCGAAAATATAAGCATTTTCTCCTGAAATTTTTGAAATATCAATTGTTGGTGCATGCAATATGTTCACGGTACTGATCTATTTTCGATTCACCATCCACCATCTCACATGCACTACCTTCTAAAAGATTTAAGCATAGGTACGCATTCATCAATCCTGATTACATTGCTTATAATTAAAATAAGTTATAGTAGAAAGTATCAAAAAATCATTTTCTTTTAAGTTTTCGAAAATGTTTTACGTTAGAAGCTTGATATTTAAGAATAATGCAGATTAATCATATGAAATCTACAAATAATTGTTGATATACAGAAATTTATGACCAGTAGTGTATAAACATAAATCAAATTACTGTCTAGTTTCATATTAGTCACTCGTGATTGAAGGTCATGTTTTGACTTATATTAAATTTATTTGCAACCATTCATAAAGTTTCTTTGTCACCAACTTCATACTGCTTCAGGTTACATATAAACGAGTAAGATGCGCTGTAACGACAAAGTAACTTTTTGTGCATTCTGAAAGAACTGATGCACAGTGGGAATAATAATAAAAAAACCTTATCATAATAAATATTCAATATTGTTTTGTATGAGTATTTTTATTGTCGGAATGTTCAAAACATATTAATACTCTCGTGATTAGAGACCTTAAAGAGAATTATATTTTATCCTTTTATTTTTCTTGAAAATTGTTTGCACAATTTGATCATATAAACTTCCAACGGGTACTTTGTAATAAAAAAAAAAAAACAAGTATAACAATTAAAGGCATAAGTACAATGATAAGTCCAACTATAGCATTTGTTTCGTAGTTCTGGTTCATCATTAAAAGATAATATTCTGTCCAATAAGAAGGATAGTTTAGCCCATTGTGCAATACAATAACATAATTGTTACATTATTGTTGCAGTTATGTCAAAAAAGTTAGCAGGCAACCTCGACAGTCTTCGGAGATATATGCTGCAACGCAGCTGTAACTTTCTCTGTTGACTGTTTACTAGGTGTTGTTTGTTTACTCTTGTTCTAAATTTATGGTAAAAAGTAATCTTCAAATTAACAAATGAAGAAAATTAAATTGGTTGTGAATTTTAATAGATGAACGCTTTAAAATCTATGGAAATAATTGAAAAAAGTGTGCTTTGTGTTGTCCGCAAGTGTCGTGCGTGTAATCGTCTGAAAACCGAGTGTAATGAGTGATCCTTGTCATCGGTATTGAAACCATTTCGACACAGAAATTCAATGGCATGCCGAAAGTAAACATATATCTTTATAAAAGAGAGATTTTAACGTTCTATACCATTCATTTTATGATATTATTGTTTATTGGTTTTAATATGTTTCCTACATCTAAAGCGACATACAATTTTTAAAATCATCTAAAGGTTCAGTTGCGGTATAACTATTTTGCAATTATTGATTTTCTTGTAACAGTGTCAACAACTGCAGTAACATAGAACTTCATTGAATTTCTACAATGTTACTGAAGGACCGCTTTGAAACTGCTTTATGATTCACATTTTTTCTAAGGTTTCTCGTAACAGAATGACAACACTATTGTAACGAAGTGAAATTATATATGTTTCTCTGTATCATAAGTGTAATTCCTATGTAATTCTCTCTATTTTTCTTATTCACTGGACAAGTTACAAGTGCTACTTGGGCAAGAAATGTCAAAATCAAATCACCCCTTGTCGTTTTAGAGCCAGCATAAAAGCTGGATAGAGATCGATGGAACAATTCTTGACAGACATGGTAGAGTCTTAGAAGATAATGGTTAATGCTAGGAGTAATTTCTAAATAAATATCCCAAGAAACCAAAATAAATAAAATTTAGAAAAAAAACTTCGAAATAGGCCTTTTCATGTGCCAGGTTCGTCTATGCATTTATTTATATCGGTGAAGGACCGGTGCTAACACGGGACAGTCATCTCCATAGGAGAACTGTCACAGAGCTTCCCGAACAGCTGATTTGAAACGTCTTGTGAATAGGCCTATCGTTTAAAATTTTGTTCTGAAGTAATCATTGATAGTATCCCTAAAACAATCATAGAAATAGTTTTGAGTGTTTAAGCACAGACAAACAGACGTTACACTGACGAAATTTCTATCGACCACTCATTTAACGATAATTTCAAAATCTCTATGTTACAAATCTCACAACCAGAGGCGTGCCCTTCGCTTTTCTTCGTGTTTGACGTTTCACACTACCGCCATCTGCAGGTCTTGTTGCACGAAACAGTATTTCATGCAACGTGCTCACCAGATGATGATGGTGTAAACTGGGCGACGGATTCTAACGAATTTTGTTCTAAGTGTTACGTCTGTTTGTCTGTGGTTTAAGCTTTATGTTTGACAGAATACATAACCGGAGGAATAATTCAAAACAAATTCTGGAGAATATGAATGAAACAGGAGGATGGATGTCCTTCATAGTTTAACGTTTCATGCAAAAAGGGTGCAGAGGTTGTGCATAACGATCATTTTTGTGTAAAATTCGTGAATGTAATTTTAATCTCGTTCTCTTCTGAAGAAATTCTTGAAAAAAAATCTGACTGGACTGCTGAAATAAATTGATAGAAAATTTTGGCAGAAACTCTTGTGAAAGTCCTGCAAAAATAGCTAATCAAACAGGAGTAATAACTCGAGGAATAGGGTCCTAAAGCCCTGATACAGTGTAAGTACCGAACGCTTGAGTTTTGACCAGAAACACATATTTTCTCAATTGTTAACTGTTTTTTGTTGGTTTAAGTAAAAAAAAGACATTTTTCCTGGTTTTTTTGAGATTTTGTTGGTGTATTTTGTTCACCGTAGTTATCCCTACCGAAATGTCATATAGGAACAACCCCATTGTTAGCACTTTTTAAAAAGTATAACCACAGTGGAAATTTGTCGGCGAAGTGAACGTGTAACATGATCAAAAGTATCAAGGCTCAAATTTGGACTAGTTTTTTTTTAATTAAAGCTTAAATATGATAGAGTTGTTATTTGAGCGGGAAAATTTGCCAAAACTGTAGGACACGCTTTGTCGTGCTATTTAATTAAAACAAGATTTTAACAAAAAAAATTAGAACCCATTTGTTGAAGGAAAATTTGGAAGACTGCTGGAAAACAATAGCATAATATCGGATAGGTAATTTGAAGAAATATATAATAAATTCGTAGTGTAAACGCTCTTTTGGTGGATATTTATAGACTGCTTAAATTTTATAGGAATTAAAACTTATGCGCAAATTTGTCCACAAATTTCATCACTGTCTTCGTCGATGATTCCGTTAGTTACTTTAGTTGACGTTCGTGCACTGTGCGTGCATTGTAATCAAGCCTCATTACTTTAGTGCATACTAAATTAGGCGGGTTCATGTCCGAAATGGATACCAGCGATGTAACGCCTGCACTCCACAGGAAGAGTTTCGCCAATATTCCGAAAGGGGTCTCCCGCTGGGCGTTACCCGGGCTCTCGAGTGCGCGCGAATCTCACTCACTCGCAGAGAATGAGCCGCATGCAGTGGATGGCGAGAGTAGAATCTTGTTGAGTGAGAGCGAATCGAACTGCAAGCAGCGTTCGGCGGCGTTTGTAAAAGCGTTTATTTTGTGCGATGATGTCTCGTTGAAACCAAAACAACCAAATGAAGTGTAAACATTTTGTGATCAGTGGCGAGAGCATCGAAACTTTACAAAGGTAGGTTTACAGCACGTGCTCTCTTGCCGTTGAGATGTTACCCCCGCGTGAACTGTAAATCTGAATAACATGTGCTGTAAAAGGGTTCGGTTGTTTTGTTGTAAAATGCTGTAAAGTGCCGCCTCGACGATTCAACTCAGTCGTTCGATTCAATCTTCAATCAAACCTTGTGAACAACCGTGTACTGTTGCTTGTTTTCTCTTGTGCGATTGAAGTGACTTCGAGCGGGTTTCTGTCCGAGTGATAAGATAACGATCTGCCGAAGGGGAATCGGTAGTTGATTGAATTGCTCAATATGTGCACATCAACGGGGATCGACAGAGCTCTGTGCCCTTGTGCGAAGTGTGTCGAATACGGGCTTATCCCGTATTTCTTAGAATGGCGTCGAGTCAAGCGGTGGAAATTACATTAGGATTTATTGATATTTGATTGACTTAATTGAAAGGGTGTATGATGATTACATTGGTACGTTAAATGATGACATTGAGGATTACATTCTTAAACGACTGTCAAATGTTTGCTATGCAAGATTAGTTGAAAATCCTTAAGATTTGTTGGAACGAATCAAATTCGCTACACTCAAAACTTGATGTGTGGCCGAATGTCCCATCCAAACTGTTCATTAGCAAAAAATATGAACTTTCGTTGATGTGAATCATCAGTTTGTCCAACACGACCTTGGACGACAGCATCGTACGGATTTTTGTCCAGTTTTTAAATTGTTCGAAATCTTGGCTTTTTTATATTTAACTGGAAATATGCCAATTCAAAACATTCGGTCAATTTATTTTTCTTTCATCATCACCTGGGGCTTTAAGATTTTTGATTTATTTTTATTATCGTAAATTGAAATCGTGTTTCAAAAAACCTGATTCGTTCACGATTTTTGAAATTGCCCTTCGAAACCCCTTGAAACGGATTCAACAATAACTTCGTACCGTCCGTTGAGATGTGGGCGTGAGAAACGCCAAAGCCCTCACAGCACACCTTGTACCGGTTGGTATTTTCTTCGGATATCCACAGTTGCTCACGGTTCGCTCCGGAACTCCAACGCAAACATAGCGAGCCATTTAATCAGACCAGTTTCCTTCTTGGGGTAGAAATCTTGTCTCCCTTATTAGCAGTGTCGTCGTCGTCGTTGTCGTACGAAGTGGACGAATATGAATGAATGACTGCGCTACAAACTTGCCGCCCTGTAGCACTCGCGGACGGAGGCGGACTTATCGGGTTCGAGGGATTGATACGGCAAGGGTATAGGATCGTAAACTTGATGAAATAAAGACCGCGACGGCTTCGAGTGGCTTTTCATTCATTTCATAATGGTTGGGTTTCTGAATGTTGGGGGCTGGTACGCTCTCTCAATCTGTGGGTTTGCGTTTCCGCTGCAATGGATAAGGAATGGGCATGAAAAGTGCATCTTGGAGGGCTCGGTTTCTTCAGATATGTTTTTTGAGAGTTCAGAGACAAATGGACCTCGATGATTGTAGTGATTTTTGATCACTCACGGCGTATCATCTAGAAATGCCGCGGATACCAGGTCTCTACGTATCAAGTGTTAATCGATTCTAGGTCGAAATACAACATTTGGGTTTATTCTACGACTGGCGTGAGGTGACAATTGTCGGTGTCGTCGACTCGAATGAAGTGGCTCGCCGTTCAAATCAAATGGAGAGTTACTTCACTCGAGTCGACTATTGTCACCTTGCTATACGACACCGACAATTCCCACCTCACGCTACTCGTAGAATAAAACCAATTATTGACTGATCATGGACGACAACAGCACCCTACTGAGGCTCACAAGATTGATTGGAGCAACTATCAACGGTGTGTGAAACTGCGTGAAGATCTCGGGCGAACTGTATAGTTAGTTCGAAAGGATTATGGACTTTCGTGTCTACCGTTCAATATTGCGCTTGAAGGTGTCATGCGAAGAGTCATACTTAACAGTCGAAGTACGATTTCCTCGAAATCCAGACAATTTGTCTACTTCGCGGGCGACATGGATATTATTGGGAGAAAATTTGAAACGGTGGCAGATTTGTTCACCCACCTGCCCATTTGTTCTCACTGGTGGTGAATGCGTCGAAAACAAAGTAGGGTAACCAATATAGTTTGGACCTCTATATATTTTGGACCCCATGGGCTATTTCCCTGCAAGTTTCCCAGTTTAAATCGAAAGACCAACTCACTTCGCATGACATTTGGAAAGATAGGATTATTCCGCACTTGCATCAACCGTTTGTGCATAGAGAATGAGTTTATTTAATCTGAAATTAATTTAATTCAATCGGTTCATCTATGCAACCGTTACAACACGTTACACACAGAAAATGAAGCCGTCAGAAATTTCTCAAATGTAAACAAAAACTTTTTTCGAATTTCCGAACTAAAAGCGTAGAATTTTTTTCGTTTTCCATTGTTATTCGATTGATTAGACTATGGGCAAGCATATTATACAACCAGTTTCGTGGACTTTGTCGCCAAACGATAAAAAACACCGGGGGTCCAAAATATATACTTTGAGGGTCCAAAATGTATTGGTGTGTCCAAAATAATGAAAAGCAGTACATCACAATTCAATTATTTTCGACGTTTTCTGGATCCTACATGACCGTTTGGGCATTTCTATCTTGTAAAGAAAGTTTTTCTCTACATTTTGGCATGTTCTTTGACTTGGTTACGCTGTGCAATTAATTAATTGAGACAAAAAACTAAAATCACTTCCTTAGGGGGCTTGATAATTCTCCTCAACATCATCAGAGTTCGGTGACATGCTCTAGAGCAGCGTGCTGCCAGTGCCTCTTTGCGAGGGAGCCAAAAAATGCTAAGCAGCGAGGCAACGAAAAATGAGCGAGGAAGATGCAGCACAAAAATAAACCGAGTTAAATTCCATCAAAAAAGGGTGCTCTCACAACTCCCCGAGGACTGTCTGTTCGGGCGGCAGACTCGAGAGTTCCTTTGAAGTGTGAGTGATGGTGAGCATCGCAACGAGTGAGAGAGAGTGTCTGAAAAAATCCTCGCATTTTTCTGCACTCTCACTCGAATCGCTTGAGGATCTGTGTTGAAAATTTTGAGTTTATTTTTTTCTCCTCAGAAAAACGGCAAAATCGCCTCCTCTTTGCCTCGCAGAGGAGTTTCTATCAAGCCTGTTAGGGGGTCCAAATTTTTATCATAGGCATGACGTTTTCCATAATCTACGATATGGGCTCAGACAAAGTTACAATACGTTTACAGATATCATAGAATTAGTTGATTTTATAATAAATGAACTTGACAACAAGAAAATTTTTGGTGCTTTCTTTTTGGACCTCAAGAAGGCGTTTGATACGCGTAATCACAGGATTCTTTTAAAAAAGCTCGAAATGAACGATATTCGTTGTGTAGCAAACAATGTAATTCACAGTTATCTAGAAAACTGCAAGCAATTTGTTTTTCAAAATGACGTTCAAAGTTCACTTAAACCCATCAACATAGGGCAGTAATATAGGACCGATCTTACTTCTTATATACATTAAAGATTTAGGAAACTTGCAGTTACATGTGGTGTCCTAATTATATGCTGACTATACTGCTATATTATCCTGGATCTTCAAGTGAAACATTAATGCGTTAGGTGGAAGAAGATTTACATTGGTGTACTTCAGTAATAATCTAGTCTCGCTAAGTTTATCAAAAAGTTTTGACAAAATCTAAGGTAACATTTTTCACTTTCAGGAAAAAATAAATTTCAACAGCGATGTAACGATAGGTACATCTATCATAGAACGAGCGAATACTTCAAATGTTTAGGTTTATCGTTAGATAAAACTTTGTCATGGAAATAGCATATTACTTATAGAGAACATGTGGTATTATGCGTCGTATTTGTACTTTTGTGACAAAAAAGGGCCCTTCGATCTTTTTTTTTCGCCTAAGTACATTCTAAGCTCAACTACTTGGTCCCTGTTTGGGAAAGAACATGTATTTAAAACTCTCTTCCGTACTCACACGTTGTGTTTTGGTAATTCACACAATATTCTACCTTGGTAACCTTTGAATTTCGGATGAAATTAAATATGAAAAATAAATAATTTTGCAGCTTAAAAAACTTTAGTTTTGGGAACTTGTAATCAGAAGACACAGTGTGTTTGTTTGACAAATTGAGACATGAATTTGTGAAAAAACGCGTTCTAGTGAGACTCGAACTCACGACTCCGTGTACGCTAGACCGGCGCTTTAAACAACTAAGCTACAGAACACCTTATGATTCTGCGGAATAGAAAGCCAAACTGAATCCGAGTACTAACTATGAACTAAAACTCTTTTAACTAAGCTGACATTTCTGCCGTCTCCTCCCTTACTACCGCACTGGTCGACTCGTTGGGGCCCTTTCAGCAGCGGTGGTGGTTGTCGTCGGCTTCTTTGTCTACTTCTTGGGCATAAAACGCCGCCGAAGCGACGGTCCTTGGCTATTAGCTAGAGGGAGGAGACTGACTCCTTTGGTGGACCCCCTAGCGACATTGGTGTCGAATCACCAGACTAGCTACTCGCCTTCGAAGGTCTGAATCCGCAGATTTCTGCCACGGAAGGGAAGCCCCTTTTTAACACGCCTGTCTTTGTTCTCCTTGACGATCAACTACGGGGACGAGAAACTCTATTGACTGAGCTCTACTGATACCAAACCATCATCTCCTGCCACCGTGCTCGACATTTTATGCTGATTTTAGTTGGTTGTCGCTTTCTCAGCAACGGGAGGAGATAGAGGCCTTATTTCATTCCACTCACCGATACAATTTATACGATAATTCATTCACTAAATACTAAACTCACTCGCAACACGATTCAAATAAAATAATTACGAAAAATTAACATATTAAAATATTTACACAGCACAGTGGTGGTTGATGTTGCCAACCAATACTAATGTTCATCACCAAAACAACACAACGTACGGTGACAAAACACACCACGTCGAAAACGATCAAATGTGGGTGGATTACACACGGAATATAAAATGGGTGTGAATACACTCCACATAAAAATTACACAAAATGAGATAATTGTAACCACAGGTTACAAACTCATCAGTTAGTTTCTGACGTTCTGCACAACAGTCTTATGGATCGCAATATGCAGTTTCTATGGAACAATCTATAGAGCTTAGTGACATTAGAACCCACGTAGACTAGCATACGCTCGTCATACTCAGTTTGTTTTTGTTTTCCTCAAAGAAACTTGCACACACTTTCCAGACTCATCAAAATGCATATGGAAATATTACCCAATTTGAAATATTTACACCCGGTTTCTGGATGTTTTTCTAGACTGAGTGCATATTGTTTTCCTCTAAGGTTCACAACTACATCTACACTAGGGCACTCATACCATTGGGCGTGATAACCACTATGGAAGCATCTAGCAAATAATTTTCAAAGAGCAAGAGCCACTACAGTAGTTACTCGATTTTATCACTATTCGTTTTAATATCGTTTCATTTTATCACTCTCGATCTTAGCATGGTTTTCTGTTTGATTTTATCACGTCACAATAATGCCTATTTGACCTAACTCTTACGTGCTTTTCATTTCATAGAGTAAGGTGGGGCAAAAGTTCGACCTTAGTGGTATAACCAAAGTTTCCAGGAAAACAATAGCAGTTAAAACAAAACAAATACCATACAGTGAACCTTCAACATATTGGCTATACTTTTGCTGAACAAACTTGTGTCAAAATATTTACTCATTTTTAGTTATAACAGTTTCAAAATTGATTGTCTTATTCGAACTTTTGCCCCACCGGTGGGGCAAGAGTTCGAATATAGTGTGGGGCAAAAGTTTGCTGGATAAAACACAAAATATCGATCCTTTTATGACAGGCATACCTTACACCAGCCGTAAACTTAAGGCCCAAACGCAATGATAGCGGAACGGCAACGGAATGCGGAACCGGTTCGCCAGCATGAACTATAATCAGCTTGTCGACTCAGTGTTGATCCAATTTCATTCGTTGTCAGCTCAGTCGAGATGTTGTGATACATGCTGGCGAACCGGTTCCGCATTCCGTTGCCGTTCCGCTATCATTGCGTTTGGGCCTTTAAGTTTAACGAAAAATACGCACTAAATTTTCATCAAAAAATTGCCCAAAACCGAGTTAATTGTAATATACTCAAAAAAAGCAGTTTTTTGCAAAACTAAGTGGAAATGTAAGACTTTGGTGATAATTTGCACACGATCAGACAAATTCAACTAAATTTGAAGATAATATGTGGATTTTAGGCAATTTGCAAATTTTTCCGTGATTTTATACATGGGTCGAACTTTTGCCCCGCTGATTCGAACTTTTGCCCCACTATGGGCCAAAATTTTTTTTCAAGCATTTATGCAAAAACTAATACACCTCAAAGCAACCCTATGATAGGCCTAGAAACGCCCTTACATAAAATATTGAAAAAGATGTTATCTTAAATTGGTTCCATGCAACGAAAGTTTGACCAAAAATTACAATATTCACGTCGAAAAAACAACAAATAGCCATAACTTTTCCAAATCTCAATCGATTTTTATGATATTTAGAGTGAAAGTCTCTTACTTAAATAGCATTCGAACCACTATGACATTTATAAGATTTGTTTTGAATTGAGCTAGAAATCGTAAAAAGAAACTTTTACGCCACTCGAACTTTTGCCCCACTTTACTCTATGCTCTGCAACATAAACTTCATTTATTTTTTGAAAATTATATGGTAGAAAAATACATTTTCATTTTATCACGCTTCGGTATGTGTGCGACTATTGGGTAAGAAAATTTCTTTCACTTGGAAAGCTTTAGATTTTTTTGTGTGAAAAGATTGTCTAGCCGGATCGTTCGACAGAACGAAAAGCCTTGTGGTAAGCCTTGCGAGCCGATTTGAACGACTCTGATCCAGTTGAACGGCGTCTGTTCAAACTCCTTTTGTATAGTTTCCTGGGTCTAGTCATATCAGAATTCCACCATGGAGTACCTCTTGTAGTCTTCACAGATCACAGAGGACATATTTCGTCAAACACTTCAAACACCATAATGTAGGATGTTGTAATGTCAACGGCATCATCCAAATCTTTTGAATTTCCAATGAACAGAGAGTATGAAATTTGGTCGCAATCAGTTCAATTTAGAATTCCTAGTTTGTTGACCGGGGATTCCTTAAACGCAAAGGCTGCGAAGTTACATTCGAATGTTCAAAGAAGATGTAGCGATGATCAGATAATGATTTCTTATCTGATACATGCGAATTCATCAACTCGTGACTGATTGTACCGTATAAAGTTATTCAAAACCAGAACTTCAAAGCATGATCGTCCGCAAATCTGTGATCTACCGTACAAACTTATCTCCAGGAAAACCTTCCTTCGCACTGTCCGGATCGAATGGCACAACCGCATCACCCGGCAAAGCATGACAGATAATTGCCATTTATGTTTGTGATTTTATGTCCATATTTCCTTCGAGGCCGTTGTTGATGTTTGCTGTGGTTGATGATGAACTTTCTGTGTCTTGCAGAGTCAGTAACTTCGTTTGGCGGCTTTCTCGGTGCGGTTATCTCTCCCCGCACAATAGATGAGAAGAGCTTCTCTTCTCCAAAAAAAGGGTTAACCAAAAGCGGAAAACCATATTTTTCATCGGGCGAAATTTTAACGCCCGAAACTGGTTTCTTCCGAAAACGATCGTAAAAACTAAAGGAACTACGTGTCAGGGAAAGGGAACCATCGAAGCGAGGCGTTCGTACCCAATCAGGAAATATGAAGTGTTAAAACTCTCCAAATGTTGATCTTTCCGCGTTGCTGGGTGTTAATTGTTTTCGTTCCTAAAGGTTAATGGATCTCTATGCTATATGGGGGCAAACACTCTTCTGCCGAACAGTTCTAAGAGTGATTTCTGTTTTCCCATGATTGCCGTTTCCACTTCGAGTGAGCGAGCGGTTTGTTCGAGAGGATCTCGTTTGGATAGCGTGGAGTAGGGCTGCAGCATCCTACATGCTCTCCTCAGCATTATTGGTCTTAGCAACGAACGATCGATTTGTGCCTCAGCGTATCAAAATATGAGGTAAAGAAATAAACATGGATGATTGCATTTCCTCATCGTTTATATCGACAGGCGATGACGTTAAGCAGATCGGCTTGTGGGTAGATTAGGAATATATTTGAGAGGGTTTACTATTGGCAACCTAGAAAAATGACGGGAGGATTTGCTTGTTCAATACAAATAAGCATGAAGTCTCTTCAATTGGGGGGTAAATAAGGTAAAAATGTATCAAATCCACAATCTCAAATCTTTAAAAGTACAAAGAAACAGACAGCGTTTCGAGCTTCTTCTTCTTCTTGGCATTAACGTCCCCACTGGGACAGAGCCGGCTACTCAGCTTAGGGTCGATTTCTTCACCCTCGCTTAGGCCTTAAACCTAGTTTAACTATATGGGTAAGCGTGGTTTACGGCTTAAGCCATGGTGAAGAAATCGACCCTTAGTGTTCTTATGAGCACTTCCACAGCTCTTAACTGAGAGCTTTCTTTGCCTAAGTTGCCATTTTCGCATTCGTATATCGTGTGGCAGGTACGATTATACTCTATGCCCAGGGAAGTCAAGGAAATTTCGATTACGAAAAGATCCTGGACCGACCGGGAATCGAACACAGACACCTTCAGAATGGCTTTGCTTTGTAGCCGCGGACTCTAACCACTCGGCTTAGGAAGGGCCCCAGCGTTTTGAGCTGAAAACTTGATTGATTGGTCACCATCTGCGAGTGACCGATCGTTCAAATTTGCAACCTCAACCTGAGGTGTGGCGTCATCTTTATCGTGTGCTAAATATATTCCCTTGTAAAGTTCACATGGAACAAACGCATGTAGTGTTCCAAATGTTGAGTCGGCTAACATACACCACCGATGCCTTTAGTAAAGATGTTCTGAAGTCGAAAATTTGTTTATTGAACACCTATTTTAAAATGATAGCTAGTATGTCAGAATCCACTGACTCCATTGATGGTTAAGCCGTTATACTTAGGCCGTTTTAAGCTTTTTTAAGTAGTATTTACCGTTTTAAGCAATTTAAGGCCGTTTTAAGTCGTATAAAGGCTTTTAAACCCATTTGAAGCCGTTGCATGAAATTTTGATCCGTTTTAAGCCGTTTTAAATCATTTTAAGCCGTTTTAAAGGCGCTTTAAGGCATTTTTAGCCTTTCTCAGCCATACCATGAAAAACCGATCTAGTAGGTCACTGAATTCCGTGAAAATTTGCTATTTTGTTCCTTATCCGAAATAAGGATACACGTGTTTTTGGATTTTTTTGATTAGGGTGACCATTTCCAAAATAGGGTGACCGGAAAAATCATAACGTTTTAACCGCTTGACCGATTTTCAATTTTCTTGGACGAAATGTAAGCTAAAGATTTCGAATTAAAAAAAAAATAAAATTCCACTATATTTTTTTCACGAAAACAAGATTAAAAATTTTTGTTTTTCGTGTTTTGAAGGCCTTGGGACCAAAGGGGCTTTTTCTGTTTTAATTTTTTCTTGATAGTTCATAAAATTTTACGTTTATTGTCAAATTTTCAGCGATGTATGTTTTTTTAATTTTTGAGATATATATTTTTGAAAACTAAAAAAGCAGTACCGTTTTGACTCATATTCCGAACACTTAAGGCCAACAGTGACTTCAAATCCATCTGATTGGCATAAATTGGCTGATATTCGTGAAAATTTTAATTTCTTCGCAAAGTCTAACTGTTAGCTGTTGGATGTACCCATAATAATGTTGATATAATTAGTTTTAGTATTGTTTTTACGTAAAGGAATGGAACAACATTTTGATTCAAATGCCGAACACTGTGCTCATTCTATCTCATATTCCGAACACCTTGATTCAAATTCCGAACAGCCCGTTGTTCTACTGGTCTCAAACTAGAGAGTCATCATACTCCCGCGGTATAAATTATATTGGAGACGTTTAAATTGAATTGCAATTGACTGTCATTTCCATGTTATTTGGTGACACATTTCAGCGAAACATTTCAACCAAAACGCTATACAAAACCCGAGTGTTCGGAATTTGAGTCTGTTCGGAATTTGAGTCAAAACGTTATTTTTTATCGGCACACAATTTCGGGCCAGATAAAAAATTCGATTAGATATTTCATATTTAAAAAATTATAACTTTTGAACAGCTCAATCGATTTCCAATCTTTTTTATGGAATGAAAGCTTAAGATTTTAGCTTTTCAAAACTATGAAAAAAAGTTTTTTATCTGAACAAATAAAAAAAACTTCTTTTCATTTTTTTTTTTTTAGTTTTTTGAGGTTTTTCGGTTCTGGGACCAGAGAGGGTATTATTGTTCTTATTTTTTCTAGTAATTTCAGAAAATTTTACGTTTATCCTCAAATTTTCAACGATGTATGCTTTTTTTGTTTTTGAGATATATTTGCCTTTGGTCCCAAGGCCTTCAAAATACAAAAAAACGGAAATTTTTCTTTTATTTTCCTGTAAAAAACAATTTTTGAAAAATTTTATATTTTTCTTGAAAAGTCAAAATTTTTAGCTTTCATTTTGTTCAAGCGACTGTATATTTTAATTGTGGAATTTACGGCTAAGCAGTCTTGGAATGATTAAAACGAGTTTTATTTCAATCCAACGTTTCGACACGGAAGACACAATCCCCGTGTCGAAACGTTGGGTTGAAATAAAACGCGTTTTGATTATTTCAAGACTGCTAAGCCGTAAATTTTGTTCAAAAAAATTTAAAATCGGACAATCGGTTCAAAAGTTATGGTGTTTTAATGAATAAAAACTTTGCAAAGTCACGATTTTTCTAGTCACCCTTTTTTGGAAATGTATCCTCATTTCAGTAAGGAACATAGCAAATTTTCACCCGCTAGATCGGTTTTTCATGGAATGACTGTTCTAAGGTATTTTAAAATTGAGTTTCGAGTTTCGATATTCGAGTTTCGAGTATCGAGTTTCGAGTTTCGAGTTTCGAGTTTCGAGTTTCGAGTTTCGAGTTTCAAGTTTCCAGTTGCGAGTTACGAGTTACGAGTTTCGAATTTCGATATTCGAGTTTTGTGTTTCGATTATCGAGTTTCGATATTCGAGTTTTGATTTTCGATTATCGAGTTTCGAGTCCCGAGTTGCGAGTTTCGACTTTTAAGTTTCGAGTTTCGATATTCGAGTTTTGAGTTTCGGTTATCGAGTTTCGAGTTTTGAGTTTCGAGTTTCAATATTCATGTTTTGAGTTTCGAGTTGCGAGTTTCGAGTTCCGAGTTCCGAGTTTCGAGTTGCGAGTTTCGAGTTAGTTTCGGTTATCGAGTTTCGAGTTTCCAGTTGCGAGTTACGAGTTACGAGTTTCGAATTTCGATACTCGAGTTTCAAGTTTTGAGCTCGAGTTTCGAGTTTTGAGTTTTGAGTTTCGAGTTTCGAGTTTCGAATTTCGATATTCGAGTTTCGATTATCGAGTTTCGATATTCGAGTTTTGAGTTTTAAGTTTGAGTTTCGAGTTTAGAGTTTCGATATTCGAGTTTCAATTATCGAGTTTCGAGTTTCGATATTCGAGTTTTGATTTTCAATTATCGAGTTTCGAGTTTCGAGTTGCGAGTTTCGAGTTTTGAGTTTCGATTATCGAGTTTCGAGTTTCGATATTCAAGTTTTGATATTCGATTATCGAGTTTCGATATTCAAGTTTTGAGTTTCGATTATCGAGTTTCGAGTTGCGAGTATCGAGTTTTGAGTTTCGATATTCGAGTTTCAAGTTTTGAGTTTCGAGTTTTGAGTTTTGAGATATTCGAGTTTAGATTATCGAGTTTCGAGTTTCGATATTCGAGTTATAAGTTTTGAGTTTCGAGTTTTGAGTTTCGAGTTTTGAGTTTCGAGTTTCGAGTTGCAAGTATCGAGTTTCGATATTAGAGTTTCGAGTATCGAGTTTCGATATTCGAGTTTCAAGTTTTGAGTTTCGAGTTTTGAGTTTTGAGATATTCGAGTTTAGATTATCGAGTTTCGAGTTTCGATATTCGAGTTATAAGTTTTGAGTTTCGAGTTTTGAGTTTCGAGTTTCGATATTCGAGTTATAAGTTTTGAGTTTCGAGTTTTGAGTTTCGAGTTTCGAGTTGCAAGTATCGAGTTTCGATATTAGAGTTTCGAGTATCGAGTTTCAAGTTTCGAGTTGCAAGTATCGAGTTTCGATATTAGAGTTTCGAGTATCGAGTTTCAAGTTTCGAGTTTCGAGTTTCGTGGTTCGAGTTTCGAGTTTCGATATTCAAGTTTCGATATTTGCGGCGCAAACTCGATCGCTTAATGTCTAGATCTATTGAGTTCTGTGTTTTGAGTTCTGAGTTTCGAGTTTTGAGTTTTTAGCTTTGAGCTTTGAGTTTTGAGTTTTGAGTTTTGAGTTTTGAGTTTTGAGTTCTGAGTTTCGAGTTTTGAGTTTTTAGCTTTGAGCTTTGAGTTTTGAGTTTGAGTTTTGAGTTTTGAGTTTTGAGTTTTTGAGTTTTGAGTTTTGAGTTTTGAGTTTTGAGTTTTGAGTTTTGAGTTTTGAGTTTTGAGTTTTGAGTTTTGAGTTTTGAGTTTTGAGTTTTGAGTTTTGAGTTTTGAGTTTTGAGTTTTGAGTTTTGAGTTTTGAGTTTTGAGTTTTGAGTTTTGAGTTTTGAGTTTTGAGTTTTGAGTTTTGAGTTTTGAGTTTTGAGTTTTGAGTTTTGAGTTTTGAGTTTTGAGTTTTGAGTTTTGAGTTTTGAGTTTTGAGTTTTGAGTTTTGAGTTTTGAGTTTTGAGTTTTGAGTTTTGAGTTTTGAGTTTTGAGTTTTGAGTTTTGAGTTTTGAGTTTTGAGTTTTGAGTTTTGAGTTTTGAGTTTTGAGTTTTGAGTTTTGAGTTTTGAGTTTTGAGTTTTGAGTTTTGAGTTTTGAGTTTTGAGTTTTGAGTTTTGAGTTTTGAGTTTTGAGTTTTGAGTTTTGAGTTTTGAGTTTGAGTTTTGAGTTTTGAGTTTTGAGTTTTGAGTTTTGAGTTTTGAGTTTTGAGTTTTGAGTTTTGAATTTTGAATTTTGAGTTTTGAATTTTGAATTTTGAATTTTGAATTTTGAATTTTGAATTTTGAATTTTGAATTTTGAATTTTGAATTTTGAATTTTGAATTTTGAATTTTGAATTTTGAATTTTGAATTTTGAATTTTGAATTTTGAATTTTGAATTTTGAATTTTGAATTTTGAATTTTGAATTTTGAATTTTGAATTTTGAATTTTGAATTTTGAATTTTGAATTTTGAATTTTGAATTTTGAATTTTGAATTTTGAATTTTGAATTTTGAATTTTGAATTTTGAATTTTGAATTTTGAATTTTGAATTTTGAATTTTGAATTTTGAATTTTGAATTTTGAATTTTGAATTTTGAATTTGAATTTTGAATTTTGAATTTTGAATTTTGAATTTTGAATTTTGAATTTTGAATTTTGAATTTTGAATTTTGAATTTTGAATTTTGAATTTTGAATTTTGAATTTTGAATTTTGAATTTTGAATTTTGAATTTTGAATTTTGAATTTTGGATTTTTTTGAATTTTGAATTTTGAATTTTGAATTTTGAATTTTGAATTTCAAGCCATTAAGAACGTTTTAGCAATTTCAAGCCGCCGTTTAAGTCGCTTTTAGTTGATTTTAGCCGTTTTAAGGCGTTGAAATGGGTTTTAATCCATTTTGGACCTTTTTGAGCCGTTTTAAGTCGTTATAAGCCATTTTGAGCCGTTGCAAGCCATTTTGATCAGTAGATGAAAAAACCGAAATTAGTACTATACAATTTAATTCCTTTAGAGTTTGTATCCTTTGACAGATACGCATATTTCGACCTCAACTGTAAGGCCGTCTTCAGTGTCGTGTACTACACTACACTACACACTATACACTGAAGACGGCTTTACAGAGGTCGAAATACGCGTATCTGTCAAAGGATACAAACTCTAGTGGAATTAAATGGTACAGTACTAAATTCGGTTTTTTCATCTACTTATAGGTATTCTACTAAACAGCTCGAAGATTTTTTATTATCATTTTGATCAGTTTTATTAGGTCGCTTTTAGCCGTTTATAGGCGCTGTTAGCCGTTTTCGACCATTTTAAGCCGTTAGAAGCCGTTACTAACCATTTTGATTCAAAAAAAAAACCGTTTCTTTCCGTTTTGAGCATCATTTGAGCGTTTTAAGCCATTTTATGCCGTCGCAAGTCGTTTTTATCTGTTCTTTCTAGCCATTTCGAGCCGATTTTAGCCGTTTAATCGAGTCCGTCCTGTAATATTAATTTATTTCTCATGCGACATATGTCGCTTCCGCACGGGATTTAGGGCAAAGCATAAATTTGTTTACTCAGCACAAGTGCCACGCTAATGTTGGGTGGCTTCCAGAACTATCTCTTTCTTCAAGCAGTTGGTTTTAAGTCGTTTAAAGCCACTTTAGGTTGTTGAAAGGCGCTCTTTTATGCGCCGTTTTAAGTTATTTTGAAGAGTTTTTGACCGTGCTAAGCCATTTTAGACCATTTAATGCCATTGCAAGCCATTTTAAGCCGCTGAAAGGCATTTAAAGCCGCTTTTAGCCATTTCAAGCCGCTCTTAGCCGTTTTAAACCATTTTATGCCGTTACAAGCCATGTGGGTCCGTTTTAAGCTACTTTAAGTAGTTTAAAGTCATTTTAACCCGTTTCAACCCGTTTAAGTAATTTTTAACCGTTTTAGACCACGCTTAGAAATTTTAAGTAATTTTAGGCCGTTTAATGATTTTAAATATTTACTCATTGAACATACACCATTATGGCAGTTTTATTCAGCAAGGCTCGAGATCCTTCACACCGTCGATAATACCGTCGTCTCTGATAATCCTCCCACAGTGACAAGTTATGTACCCTAGTTCCTTGGTTTTCCCGTCGTCTATAAGAGGTAGATTCTGCATTCTGTTAGAACGAATGATACGATATCTAGAGGATGAAACGACCGGTGTTAGTAGGCTTCCTAAAGACTTCGAAGTTGACTTTCTTTCCGAATGACAAGTAGATCCAAGAACGGTGGTTTTCTAGTCTTTTACTTATCGTGAGTGAAATTGATACTCTTGCGTACGCTGTTGATAATATGCTAAATCACGCTGAATATGTCTTCGACGTCTCTTCACCCTGTACTCTCTCTATACTCGGTAATATTCCTTGATTCCCTAAATTCGTCATGAATAGCTTGTGTAGCAGAGGTTTCATGAGGTTTTCAATGCACTGGAGTCTCCTTCCGTCGTCTTTGCTTTACTTTTTCGTTAATCTTTTGTTGCCCGATACATGGGAAAACGAGGTTTGCCTTCTATCAAGCCTGGCCAATATACTTCTTGTAGTCCTTCAGGGATTTGTCAATAAGTTTGGATGACAATCGCATATCCACTATCTGCTTTAGATTACAAAGCACTGTGAACGCTGATCTTAGCTCTTGAGTTTTACCGAAGCTCTATGATGACCTCGTTTAGTGTTTGCCATTGATATTGTTCAACACATTTCATCTAGTGCTACGATGTCATACCCTCGGATCTTCATCAATACAACGAAGATTATCCGTGTGTTCTGTGGATAAAGTCAGCAGTTTTCCAATTATCGCATTTCTAATTTGCTAGTTCTTTTCGTTGGTTATGCCACTTCGTATTGGCCTGTTGGGTCTGACATAATCCTCATGGATTTCCAGAGGACCAAAAATAAGTATCTGGGATAGTACAGGGTAAGTAACGTTTTCATAAATATAGTTATGGAAACGTTACTTACCCTGTAATAAAATTCTAATAATTAAATTAACAAAACACAGTTGAAAGAAATCTTTGGCATCGTCAGGGTTAACTACTCAATGAAGAACAATCTACCTTCTGATAATCTTACCACCTACTACATCCGCAGCATCGCACTTCAGAGACATCACCCAACTCGGGACTTCCTATCGTCCAATATAATGCAATGGGTGCAAGAAAAACATCAACATTCCACCATACTCAATACTCTCGCGCAATCGACGCTCGGCTCACCCGCCGCATTCGTGTGTGGGTAGTGTGGTATACCGTATTTCCTCGTAAGCCAGCCACCACATGACTTGCACCAGCTAGCTTGGGCCGACGAAACGGACGGAAGGAAGGTGTTCTGTGTTGTTACTCGATGCATCCCACACATGGCCCCACAGGCCACCGCCATCCACCGTTCGTTCCGTCGCGCCCACGACTCCGCTTGCTGCTCGGATCTCTCAATGGGCATATCAACAGCTTTGAACTACGAGCGAGCGTCCGTTGATTATTCCGACTGAGTGTGAGCGTGGAAAACTTGCTTCGCCACCTAAGAAATCCACCGTAACGCCACTGCTGAGATTCGTAACGCACCAGTACTCGAACTTGAAGACACGGCGGCAGTCGCTCTCTCAGTCGCGCTGACTATCCAATTGATCCAACTACAGACTTCACAATGCTAGTACTTAACCTCAAAACTCGCGACTAGCAGCACCGACGACGACGACGAGAGCAAGAGCGTGAGCTCAAAGCAAAACAACACACAAGGAAAGAAGGAAAAAACACTTCCACACCAACAACGAGAAACACCGCGTCCGCGTCCGCCTCCGACGACGACCGCGCGTTACCGAACCAAGAGCCGTGAGCTGGTGGAAGCACGAGAAAGAAGAAAAGCGCATTTTATTTTGATTCGTTGACGCGATCACACACGCGTTCGTTTGTTCCACGCCGCGTTCGTTCAACAAAAGTTGCATCGTTTGCAAGATTCGCGCGCGCTCGTCTCGTCATCACCGATTCCCCACGAGGTCCCCTCGGGCCCCCGATTCGAGTTCGATTTCGGTTGCGGTGGAATACTGTTTACATTGTCTGTTTGTGGTTGAATTCGTCGCTTCGCGTTGCAGCATCCGAAGATTTGAAGGCACTGATCACACGGTTGTCCCGAGAGTGTCGTTGGTTCGGTCAATAAGTGACGCGCGCGCGAGAAGCGATAAAAGTGCCAAGTAGCCCGGGCCCAGAGAAGTGATTGACAAATGATGATTAATTGAGGTGCCGGTGTGCGCTCGGTTCGGGTGTGCGATTGTTCGGTTCATCATCAGGTGAAAATTGAGAACACAATTTGTTCGGATTCGACGATCGACGTCGACTAAGAAGAGGAAGAAAGTGAAAAGCGATAAACGCATTTGGTTAGCTCTCGCTGCTGGTGGAAGCAAGCGATCAAAGCAACCGTGAAAAAGTCGATTTTCTTCGGATTGGATTACTTTGTCAACTCGCAGCAATCTAGCAGTCCGATAGTGAAGTGCAGTGTTGTTCGGTGCTAAGTTCCCGATAAAGTGTAAGCATTCTTCACTACCGTTTTATTTAGTCCTATCGGAGAGGTTGTGTTGGATTTCTGGGCATGCTACAATCGACGATCAGCCAGCGATGCTTGGACCTGCTCCTTCACATTCGGAAACCTACACCGCCGACGCGTACCAGAGCATACACTCAAACAAATGGTTACCTCCAGTTCGTTTGTTTGATACCAGATCGGTGAAGCATCATACAAATCAATATTATTTATGATATGCCTAATTGATAGCCTACACTGTTTCTGAACTCAACTAGATGTCATGCTTTGTAACAACTTAACTTGAATATGAACTTCTTATTAAGCGGGTGAAATGGATACCAACAACTAGTAACGGTTACTCAACAACATTCGACGCTCTTCTGTTGGCTTTAAGACAACATGCTCAAAGTGCCCGCACATTGCAAGACTCATGGCTATGTCTAGCAAAATGCGTCACTCGCAAACGCAAAATCAAGATTATATTGTGACTTAATGTCACACCAACTGGGAGAATTGGTTGAAAAACCCAACCAATTAGTATATCACCATTGAGATGGTTTAATTATGAAAACTATGATGATGATTAGGTATTATGATTAAATGTATTAAGGCATCTGCCTATAGCCTGGAATAATCTGAATACCGATTTAATCAAGATTAAACTGTTCCTTGAACGCAATAAAATTTCATGTAAGAAAGTCCAAAACAAGATGTTTTTATTCGCAAGCAGCGTTACTTGCACGAAACACGCGCCATTGAATCCTACAAGAAGAAACTTCTGATATGCTACTGCCTACTGATAAACACGCCTAAAAGATGGGCCTATCCTCAATCTAAATGATAACAACTAGGATGAAGAAGTAACGAGCTCCCAGTGCAAATTACAGTTTGGCCCATAAAAAATGCGAAAATCGTCATATCATGTTTAATGATAGTTTTTACGTAGAATATGTGAATGAAACATAAATATTATTCATTACATGTATTGTTTAATCTGTTTAGACTCAGTTTTTTGCTTTGGACATGATTTTTATCGATTATTTTCACTTTACCAGAGAGGAATTGAAAGCATACCTTCAAATTTTATCATGCGGACGTCGAGTTTAACATCTGTGATCAACTGACACTCCAGTTCATCGTCTACGTAAGGTTCGCAGTTCATTGGAAATGAATTTAAAATTTCGGCAAGCTACTCAGAGCCAACCGCTAAACTTTTTCAAAGACATCGACACGTCAATGCTTCCAATGGACGATTTGCCCTTTGAAGACAGCACCATACCAGACAACGGGCTAGCATGCAACGCCCAGAGTTACAGTCGAAATACGTTTCTGACAATGTTTTTCGGACTGAAGCGGGAACCGAACCCACACTCCTTAACTCGATGTGGCTAAATGCTTGGTAACACTAACCACACGAAGCTCACTTGTTGCATAAGTAAGTGCAGTTAGTACATAATGCTGAAGGTAACTTCCCAAACTTGGGCAGTGCCTGTAAAGTTTTTGATTTATTTATCTATTTTTAATAATTCATATGACACAATGTCTTAAAGAATGCCATGTAAAGTTATTCAAGCTAAATCAAATCTTCTCAATCTGTTTATGAACTGTTTGGATGACAATCCAAAATCCAACACGGATTCGACGGAGTTGAACTTACGAATAATAGCGCAAATAGGCTGGTTTGATCCATACAAAGTACGATGATATCTTGTTTGCATTTGATTTCGCTGTCGTAACATCCTGCCACAGGCGTGGAATTCGAGAAGTGATAAGAGATGAGGACAATCGATTTCACCGTTCAGACGCTTAACAACAAATTGCGCCGCCGGTCAAAAGTTTCAAATCCGAGTACAGGACAGGATGACAGGATATTGCCGGATTGTCAGTCGTATCTGTCATTTCGTTCACTGACATAAGAGATCAGGAATGAAGATTGACCAAAGTTTTCGATCCAGCAAAAACCAAAGATCCATGACTTCGTCCACTCTATCAAGCACTGATTCGTCGTAATCGTAAATGATCGAATTCCTTAAACGACGAAAAGTCATCACATGGCACTTAGCGACGCTTATGACAAGCTTGTTGACGTTGCACCCATTTGATGAAAGGTACATTTTGAAGAAAGGAACATTGATCTAAGTAGTCAATGGATGCGGGGAATGATAAATAGCGGGGGTAGAAAATGATAGCTGGCGAGTCGGCCGGCTGGCGATGTTCTTTCCCCTCCGCTGATTGATGTCGTTTCCATGGCACAATTATTGTTTTATTCAAGCCTTACTCCAATTTTCTAATTTTAGAATACCGTGATTGTGCATTTAATCTGGTGTAAAATGGAAGATTTCAGCTTGTTTAGGGCATCATGAAGCCATTGTGATTTACTTGGTTTTATTTCGTGAGCCAAAATGGAGCACGAAAATCGCTGAATGGTGTCTTATTTTGAACGTTTTTCGAGATTGCTCCATAAATAAAAAATCTATATATATATATATATATATATATATATATATATATATATATATATATATATATATATATATATATATATATATATATATATATATATATATATATATATATATATATATATATATATATCTAGAGTGTTGTGTATTCCCGAAAAAGCTCTAAATAAATTTGCTATTCTATGAGTTTTTGATTATTGTGTACTGAATTCAATTCTTCCTACTTGTACGCCTATAATGTGCAAAACGTAGGTAACCGTACATACAGCCGCCGATTAGGGTATGTTCACATATTCCATAACGATAGAATTGGCGATTTCGGACACACACGCTCCCCAATGGATACATTTTGAATGACATTTTTTTAGGTACTAAACCTGAGCCGTAACATCATTAGGACACCAATTCAGCCTCTCCAGCGTTATGAAATTTATGAACGGGCTCTTACTGTTACTGCAATGGACAGAGGCGTTCATAGTGCCACATTTATGTATGACCTTTAGTGTGGGACAAAATTTAGATTCTCGCTCCAGTCCACTTTTTGGATTGCATTTAGGTCCCATAACAACTGTGCAAAATTTCAGCTCGATCGGAGAAACTATATTTACGAGCCAGCCGTTCAAAGTTTGTATGGGATTTACTATGGGAAAACTTACTTTTGCAAAGAAAATTCGCCAGTGGTCGCCCATTGACCTCTATAAAAATTCTGAACACAGACCTCGATAGGTATTTTTAGGATAAAGAATATTGCCGAAGACCGCGAAACAATCCAACACTTGTGAAAAAAGTTATTCAATGAAAACCTATTGGCAAGGCGACGTTGATTAACACGTAAAGAAATATCAATAATAACAAAATCGGGCAAAATTTCCGAATAGTCTATGCTTAATAACTTTTTTCACAAGCATCAGATTGCTTTGCGGTCTTCAGCAATGTTGTTCATCGTAAAAATACCTATTGAGATTCATAATTTTTATAGAACCCTGGCGATTTTTCTTTGTAAAAGTAAGTTTTCCCATAGTAAATCCCATACAAACTTTGAACGGCTGGCGCGTAAATATAGTTTCTCCGATCGAGCTGAAATTTTGCACAGTTGTTATGGGACCTAAATGTAATCCAAAAAGTGGACTGGAACAAACTTGTTAAGCGGGGTTTGCAGATGGACACAGTCTTCTATGAAAACAGTAATGAAACAAGTAATGATGCAGCATCATTGAAAAATACCGTGCACCCCCGCTTATTTGAACGGTACCTTACGCAAACCATCAGGGTAAGATTTTAATTTGAACTTCTTCACCTTACGATCAACAAAAAAATGTAGTTCTGGTTACCCTTTTGGTTTTTTTGTTTTGATTCTGAGTTCCATTTCACTTCACTCCGTTCCAGGAGCTAAATGACTTTTGAACCATTTTTAATCTTAACGATGTGCACATTAGTGGGGTACAAATTAAAAAGTGCTCAGATTAAATGTGGTCAAACCAACGGTGGTACCCGGTATGACAAATAACAGCGGTCAGAGATTGCTACCTTGTGGTACGCCAGACCCAATCTTGATAGTTTGCAATGTAGCCTTTGTGGTCGATTTTGTCAAACACCGTTTTCAGGTCTGTGTATATATCGGCAACCTGCGCTTTTTCCTCCATAGCTGTCAAACAAATGGTTGTCATATCCATGGATAGCAGATCTTTTTTTTTTTTGTACTCATCGCTTACCCCCACACCAAAGAACTTTGTTAATGAACCCCCTGGTAATGGACTCATCTACACTTAAATACTAAAAAACTAACAAAAAGACAAGGAAACAAAAAAAATAATCATATCGGTGTGTGTAAGGGAATCATTATTCTTTAATAAAAACTTAACTAGGGATACCCAGTGGAATTGATTTCCTTTAAAGGGATGCCTCCTAATCATTAACGAGTTAATTTAATAAATTAACAGTTTTTTTACTAACAGATTAAATCATTTGATGTCACAGTCTTCAAAGATTACAACGATGTCGGTTATGGAAAAATTAACACACAAAACAACCTTATTCGTATGAAAATTCACCGGGAGAACTTCGATTGCATTGTTTTTTTTTTCTTCGGATGGCCTACCACATACCCATACACATCTTTTGTAGTATGGAAGGTTTACGAACAGATATCTTTCGATAATGTTTTCCACCAGCTTATGAGAGATCCCTGAATCTGACTCCACTTCCGTGTATGCCCATCCATTTCTCTCTGTCGTTTATTCTATTGATCTCTGTTTTACAAATATTGAGCAGAGGCTTTTGAATTCCAGCGGATTGTTGGTTCGCTTAGCATCTTCTGGTAGTTGGTTAAACAAGCTATATCCCTTATTGAACAGCGAATTTTGCGTGCATGTTTTCCTGCAGTTCAACAATATGAGGTCTCCTGCATGCCTTGTTTCATATCGGTGCACATCTGTTCCATATCTTACAGTACACGTCAAATATTGAGGAGCCATCCCCTTGACTACACGGAATATGAAAACTAAGGTGTTAAATTCAATTCGTTGCCGAATAGATGATAATGGAACTCAGCTCAAACGATTGCATTGTTAGTCAGCTATTTCAGGCAAAATATTTGATTTAAGGCGCATAAATATATATATATATATATATATATATATATATATATATATATATATATATATATATATATATATATATATATATATATTTGAACAGTTTTGTAAATGATTCCAGCTTTTTACGCTAGCCATGCTATAAAATCTTTGACAGAAGCTGATTATCACCACTGAACTGAAACTCGAAAATAAATCCTTAGTAACCCATCACTCACTGAAATAATTTTCGTTGCTTTTCTGTCATTCAAACTCAAATCTAATTCCGATTTGCATAAACAATGCTTAAATCGCTAATTAATCATTCTCTTTTGTTTTTGTAGGTTCCATTTAGATTCTGGCCGCAATACCTTTTCGAGCTGCAGGCCAAATCATTGAAACAATACAGTGCGGTACACCATTTTCGTAAATCGCTTGAATATCAGTCAAGGAATTGGGGTTTGTTCACAAATTTCATTTCGCCAAAAATGACCATTTTCGACACCCACCTACCCTTTTGTATGAGCCGTAACATCAGCGTTATGAAATTTGTGAATGGGCCCTTGTTGTCTGGAAAATTGAGATCTCTGTTACAGTACAATTTCAAGGTTTTGTGAAAACATCTCCCAGGGATAGATGTAACTGGGAAAAAGGGGCACCGAAATAAAATAACTGACTCATTGATTGTAGCACAAATTAAGATTCGTTTATTATATGCTCAGAAGTACATTTTGTTTGGAACTCATTCCGCCGTTATCACCCAGAGTCAAAATCGTGTTCAATATTCTGGATTCAAAGAAAATTCTTGCTATGAAATCTGTGGGAATGATGTCCAGGTTTACAGAACCAAAAGCAAACCCCCCTTCTCTGTCAGCATAGCCAAAGTTCCCACCGGGGTTGGTTACCCGATCTTTCCTAAGGTTACTCGTACCCTGGCCAGTACCACAAGGAGGTAGGGATAGGAATTGCTTTGCAAGAAGCTAAGGACCACACAAAGGGGTCTATTTTATTCCTGCAGGTACGCGAGGTACCAATGGTACGCCATGCCTAGCCATTCACCGTGCAATGTTTAATCCATTTTATTTAATTTTTTTTTCGCAAATTCGTAAGCCTTAGTCTTGCGAAAATCAAAGAGCTAAGCCGGGTCTTTTAAATATTTCTCCTTCAAGTTATTGGGAGGTATGGTCAACCAACTTATTAAGCCTAAAATAAAATAAAAAGTTCTTCATTATTAAATATAACAATAACAAATAAGATTATTTCTGCAAATTCATACAAAATTTCCATTTGATTGACAGAAAGAAAAACAATGAAATTCGACGAATTTTCAAGGCATGCTGAGGATATATTTCCAAGTTTCAGTTCAGTGCTGATAGTCAATATCTTTCAAATATTTTATAGCATATTGTTTTTATGGCGAGCGTAAAAAGCTGGATAGGGTCCATAATTAGCATTTCCAGGTGAATTCATAATAGGCACGTCGGCAGCGAGCTGGATTACATGGGAATAAAATGGAGGGTCCATAATAAGAAATGTCAAATTTGTTAACATTCCTATTATGGACCCCGGGAATAAGCTTTCGGACAACACTTTTCTAAATGTATATTTCTCTGGAAAAATCGATGGATTTTTTATGTTTCATAGGCGTACTATGAAGTAAAGACATTGAACTTGTAGTGAGACCCCACAAAATGTATATCCGTCTGAGATATCATTGCGGGAAAACGTCGAGAATGAATTTCAGTTACTAAATGGTCCATTACTAGCATTGAAACCCCACCTAAATTTTTTAACAAATGTGATGTTAGTGCTGAAATTCATATCATAAAAAATTGGGGGATCCCATTTCGGGGTGAAATTGATCACTTGTCATTGTGATCATTTTTTATTTTGAATCCAATTCTACATACATGATTAAGGCCTCCTGAATCTAATGCATTTAGAAATAATCAATAATTAAATTTCAAGAACACCTCGGATAACGCCTAAATGTATGCAGTTTTCAAAGAATTTTCCTGACATTCAACATAAATTCAATTTTTTCAACAAAATGAGCAAATTGATACGAATTTTTATGGTTAAATCTGTTTTGAGGATACATTTCGATGGAATTCCACACTATTTTGATAGAAATAAACATTCTTTGACACAAAAAGCTTCACCACACAATTCGACAATATTTAAGGCAAACAACGTTCATTAACTACAGGTTGCATCAATTTTGGTGCATTATTTGTAGGAAATAAAATCGCGTAACTCGGTGATCAATTTCTCCCTACTGACCAATTTCACCCGAATTTACGGTACTAGGCAGCCCTTTAGATTATCAAGGCATCTGTTATACACTTGATTCTACATCAAGAAGCAGACATCGGTGTCAAATTTTCATACTTTAGTAAACAAAAGTAATTAGAACAGCAGTAAACGAAAGTCGCTACAGTTTCCACGAATTCTACCTGCAAACTTCCGCCAGTGTACAATCCCACTAGCAGCAGGCCCTGCTGCATCATGACAAGCGACTTATCGATGGATGGCTATCAATACCAAACCATCGCTGATGCTGTTGCCTACACTGATTCTGCAGCGCACCGCTTGCTACGATCGATCGATTTCTGCGTGTTGTGCTCTGCTGCGGAGGCGCCTAAATCAGTAGGCGGTGCGCTTGAATTATATGCGGGATCTAGTCTCTCGCCCGAGCACACACACAAGCACCATGTATTTGGAAAGCATAGCTAAGCTGCCGCTAAGTCACGTGTGTTGTATTGATTTTTTTTCGGCGAAACCAAAGTTTTGTTCCGGATTTCTCTTCGTTCGTTTTTTTTTTTCTCGTTTTCGTCAGTCGGTGCGAATGCGTCGCGCGCGCACTCTTGAGTGGTCTATTTTTGTAAACTTCTGCTGTACGGTAATAACAGCACGCGACGACGACGACGCAAATGGATTCTATCTTTGCTGAAGTCTGCGCTTATAAATGCGTAAAGTGGTTCTTTCGTCAAGGCGACAAAGTGGCCGCCCGATTCGGTGGCAGAGCTGAGCGCGTAGCATTTGTGGAGCAGCAGCAGCAGTGGTTGACAGATTTCTGCTGCAAAAAATGGAGGAACCTGCGCACTAAGGATTACTTGGACATACTGATTTCGAACAACTGATCGCTAACAAAAACTAAGTATGAGGCATTCTCTCACAACTATTTTTGAGTCACATTTAGAAATTTAATGCAAAATCTGAAATAATTTTAGAAACGACTTTTGGCCAGCTAGATTCACCAAGTTTCCCTTAGTGCAGCGTTGGCGTTCCGTTTTGCTTCTGCAGAGGTTCACGGAACGGTATGAACTTCTCGGCGTAACAAGTGTGAAAGGCGTAGAAAATGAGCGCAGTTCTCGCTGATTACTTCCTGATCCCGAGGGCGTGTGCTTCTCGCGGGGAGTACGGAATCCTTTGAAAAACCGCACCGACAGTCAGTCGCGCTGTCACGTTACCACGACTGTTGCGATTTGTCTCGTCTAGACCGTCTAGCTCGCTCGCTCGCCGCACTGCTGCCAGTATTTAAGATCTTTCATATTCGGACAGAGAGTGATACCAAAGACGAAATGTAGATATTCATGTCCAATTTTCAGCATTTATGGCACAGGAGGTAAAAGATCAAAATCTAGAATGCCGTGAAAAATGTACTGCGATCTGTCAAACTTGGAAATCGAGGGACCAAATGCACAAAATTTAAACCCGACTACTACGTCTCCATTTCGTCTTAGGAGATTCATACGGCAAGGTTGGTGGCGGCGGCGCATGCGACTAAAACAACAACGACTGTAACGTGTTGTTGTTTGAACATCGATAACGAGCCGAGGCAAGGCAAGTTACGACGATAAGGTAAATTAAACCGACAGGTAGAGAGGTAGACCTGCGTCGACGACAACGACTGCTACGATGTCCAGATAACGGCATCCGAAAGAATGTCTTGTTTACCTAGTGCGTGACTTGTCGAAATCGAACGGCCTACTTGGTTGAAGTTGAAGTTGCTTCAAACAACCTGTCAAGCTCTGTCAGACATCTGTTTGAATTTTATTCAAATCTGTCATCAATCGCCGATCAAACTGTTCCACTGTTCAAAGACCCTTTGGAAACAGCTGATTTGCCTTCTGAACAGAAGCCTCTGCTCCCATTATCATGGAACAAACAACTGAATTAGCCATGCAGCGGTCAGATTCCGATCAAATATTTGCCACTTCGTGACTGTAGATGTGCTCCTTCCAGTCTTAGAAACGGAAAATACACCACTGCTGGTGCTAATGCATTAACTTAATTAAGCGCCAACGTTGAACGCTGATTCGCTTATCAAAACGACGGCCGTCAGCGCGGGACATTCTTTCACGATTTTCTCCACCACCTTCGCTTGGGCGTTTGCCCGTTTGCCCAAGGTCGTGATTCCGCCTCGCTTTCTGAACCTTGGGGCGAACAGTTGGGTGAGAACGTGATTGATGGTAAACGGTAACCGAACCCCTGATGGCCACGTGGTTGAAACGATATAGCCCATCAATCGAACCGAACCTAATTGGCCTTTTATTAAAGACGTAATAAAGACACAGTTGTCGGGCTCAGAATTGAAAATTTCCAACGGACAATGCTTCAGAAATTATTTTAAGCGTTTCTCCAGAAAGGACCTCTATGTATTTATTTCCTACAAATTCCAATAGTTGGTTCATAATATCATCCAGTTGTTCACTTATAATTTGTTTAGGATTTTCTGGAATATTACCATTCAAGGCGCCTCACTAAAATTGTCTTCAAGATCAAGAAGGATGGATTCTTTCCACAAATTCCTCAGCGAGCTCAGCAACGGTTTTTTTTTTCAACTTTGCCTTTGAGAATCTTCCTTAAGTTTCCTGCATTTGGTGCAAAAGGTACCCTAGTTTGACAGATCGCAGTACACTTTTCACGGCATTCTAGTTATTTTTTCTTTGGTAAGACCGCATCGTGGTGTAAAAAAACCAAGGGTATTATCAGGCATCTTGAGAGTTTCACATCCAATGCGTAACCGAATATAAGCGTGCATAGCTGCTTAGTATTGCGAAACTTTTTCTTGTGTTTTCATGTGTCATATACAGGGGTTGGTTTCAGAGAAAATTGAAAGTATCTCTCATTTATCGCTCTCTGTAGCAATCATGATCCGCTACACATCATGACAGTTTGTTTATCGTCTATTGCTACAGCTCTGATTATATCGGAGGCTAACAGTGCATGATAAAACCCATATAGCCAAGCTCCAAACCTGAGAAAAACTATTACTATAAGATGTTCAGGAATTGTTTATCATGCCTGTAGAGTAGAACACCTACCCTCAACGATAAAAAAGCTAGAAAATGGGTTTTACCATCGCTCTCTCTGAGGCTCTTCTTCGATGCTGCTCTTTATCAGGCTTGTTACAACTTGCGAAATATTACCGATCTGAGAGAGAGGCGACAGCTCACCGACAGTTGGCATGTTTTCTTGACTTCTTTCTTAAATTCTTGGGTTGTGCACAACGATCAGATGAACTTATTTTGGACAAAAAAAATATTCACTTCTTGTTGTCCACTATGAAAAAGGATATGAACAAAAAATCAATAGCAGTTTGCCAACACACAACTAAACCTAGATATTCAAATTCTTGAAATGTGAAATCATAGAAAACTTCTAGAAATTTTAATTACGTTCACTTGGATTTAGACGGTTCTTCACGCTCTGCCCTTCAAATGTGTGGGTTTTCCAGTGACAGTTGGTGACAGGTTCCCTTGACATTTGGGAGCTAACAATCTAAGCTTTTTACATATGGGCGTGATTCACAATAGTACAGAAATCAAAAGTTTCTTTTTTAAAAGGGCTGACAGTGACTAAGTGTCTTGAAAATAGGAACATCTCTCCTGAATGAAGAGACCAAAACAGACCAGAGAAGAACTAAAACAGAGATCGTAAAGGGACCAGTATTTCGTATTTCCGTATGAATTCCCACATTTTTTCCTCCAGGAATTGATTCTGGTTTTTGGTCAGAGTTTCCTCCAAAGATTTCTTCAGGAGTTCATGTCGTAATTTATACGGACTTTTTAAAGAATCCTTTCCAAAGATGGGAAATCAGGAAATCTTCTTATAATAACTACAGAAGTTACCTCACAGGTTTCATCAGGAGTTCCTTCACAGATTCTTTCATTTTTTTTATTTTTTTTTTCAAAAAGTCTTAAGTTATCCAAGAATTTATCAAATGTTTCTACCGTTCCTTTCATAAGAACTTACTACAAAATTCTACTTCAGAACAGTCGAAAACAGTCAAATTGTTTGTAGAACTGCAGCATTAACCCTTGAATGTACTAGATCAATTCATGAGTAAAGATGGATGAATTTGTTTTACAATTTATACGAAAATGCCAGGAAGAATAACTGGAGATAGGAATCCGGATCCTATTCTTGGCACTTTTAATTCACTTCGGCAGCGGGGTTTTTTGAAAGCTGCGAAGTTTATATTTGGTTACAATATACGTCGTACTGATGCGCTTCTAATTGCAAAGTTTCAGACAATTCGGCCGAGAAAAACCCCCATGCCAAAGTGAATCATGGAAGTGCCCAAGTAGCTCTGCACCCTACTGCACAGAAAAAAATCCGTTCTCGTATCCGTGAACAGCAGCCGTGTGGAATAGAAATTCTTGTAGATCTTCCTGGAAAAATCCCTGAACAAAATTCTTCAAAAAATCTTAAATGAACCTTAAAAAACAAACTCCAGTAGAAATCTTCGGAAAATCTCTTGAAGTAACAACTGGGGCCATCCATGAAAGAGTTAGTCAACAAATATCTGGAGGAACTACTGAGAATTACTTTCACCATAATCCTTATGAAAGTTACTTGAACGTCGGAGTGCACAGAGTGGTCCAGAAAGCAGCTTTACGCAGAAAGATGCATTTTGAGCTTTAGAATGAAATATTAGACGAAAACGGTCTTCTACAAAGTTGTTTGTATTAGTAAGGCCCTTTGTTTGATGTTAGAGTGAACCACATTTTCATAAAAATGGTATAACTAATTTTCTTATTTGAAGAAATTATAGAATACATGCAACAACAAAGTTTGCAACTTTGCCAGCTATTTTTTGTAGCTCTTAAATTGACCGATATAGACATTTTTTTCCTATGGGGACATAGGTTGATCCCACGAAAACTGGTTTTCTGACTCTAGCGCTTTCAATTCAATTATCTCATCAAAGAAGTCTTTGAAACATTTCTGAAGAAATGAAAAATGCGTCTTTTGATAAGCGAAGGAACTCGCTATCTCCTTTCGTTTGGGAGTTAGTGTTGTTTTTCTTGTAAAAACACGCCTACTTTGATTGTAAATATCTCTCTACAGAAAAACTTTTCTTGGCAAGTTGATTAAAATTTAACGGTGTCGCTGCCATTAGTGGACTACCTAAGCTATAAAAAATCAAAACATAATAATGCAAAGTCTTAACAGAGATCTTTCGGCGTAAACAGAAGAGATTTCAACCTCTACTATAGGTATGGGAACAATATAAAAAGGGCGATAAAATTATTTTTTGAGCATAAAATCGATTGAGCCACTATTGGTACACGTGCTCCAGTAGTTGCGCTAGTGCTCCAGTAGTAGACGTTCGGGAATGATACAAGGAATTTTAAACAAAATTGTTACCATAGGAAAAAGGTCTAAATCGGTCAAGCTACACAAAAACTTATTTTGGCAAAGTTGCTTGAAGTTAAATGATCTACATCATACACCATACATCTACATCAATGTATGCATTGATGAGCATGTATTTTATGGTTTCTTCAAATAAGAAAAAAGGATATACCATTTCTATGAAAATGTGAACCACCCTTATTTTCAATAACATCAAACAAAGGGCCTTCTGATACAAACAACTTTGAGAAGACAGTTTTCGTCTAATGTTTCATTCTGAAGCTTAAAATGCATCTTTCCGCGTAAAATTGCTTTTTTGACCATAGTGGAGTTTTCAAGTATTTCCTGTAGCCAATTACTCTAAGCAAGCTTTGAAATACCGCTGGAAGATTTGCTTGGAGAATTGGTAAACGAATCTGAAAAGGAATTTCTGGAGGGATCTCTGAAGGCATACCTGAAAGTATGCCAGAGGTAATCTCTATATAAAACATCATCAGAATTCTTTACACTCTTTCTCGAGGAATCTCAGAAGGAATTTCTAAAGAACCTGTGAAATAGACGCGTAACAGTATTTTCTCTATAATCTTTCAAATTTGTCAGCAGGATTCACTGCAAGTAGAATAAGATAATAAGTAACTTTAGAGACCATTTTTCTTAAAATACAGACTTACGAAACCTTACGTCAAAAATAGACTTGTTAGAGATTTGAATTAAATAAGAGACCATTTCTCTAAAAAGAGATCTGCTACTAGCTCTGCTTTGAACTCTGTTAAGATACTTCGAGAATAGTAAAAGCAATATTAAAATTAGTACAATCAACATTATTATTGGCACGCCCAAGAGCTAACAGTTAAGTTTTGCGAATTTTCCGTGTGCTGCGCTGGGCTCGCCATCGGTATCCAAGTTGTGAAACAACTGCTTAGTAACGAAGAACCTCTACAACTATTTTCGCCTTATTATGCAGGTGTCTAGATGGTCTACATAATATGGTCGAAGACTAGCGATCCAAGAGTTACAATTTCGATCGAAAAAAGGTTTCACAATGTACAGCGCGCCCGTGCGCTTGCAAGCAATGAGGCTCCTGCACTTAAGGCTACAGTACGTGCACAGTAACTCGACCATTTAGCGATTTTTCGCGCTTAGACACTAGCCCATGTGCATTACTATGGGGCGAGTAGCGAATGAGGCCATGCATGTAACCCATTGAGTCAAAATAAATCAGAGCTAGGTTGATTTGTGGCTCCGTGTACACTTATCACATTTGCTCTATTTCTTCACGTGTCATAAAATTTTGAGCAATTGTAAGAGACATGAACGTTAATATTTCGTCTTTCCTTTAATGGTATACACACCTGACCTGCAAAAGCGGTAGACCAGATCAAGAAACCCAGACTAACCGTGAATAACATTCTCGTTCAACCCAATCACTTAAAGATCGACAAGACTTCTATCATCCTTTTGGAAATAGCAACAGTTCTTTACTATGGACGTTAACTAAAAAAAAAAGATAGAAGATAGAAGATAGAAGATAGAAGATAGAAGATAGGAGATAGATGATAGAAGATAGGACATGGAAGAAAGATATAAAATAGAAGATAGAAGGTAGAAGATAGAGAATAGGAGCTAGCAAGTAGTAGCTAGCAGCTAGAAGCTAGAAAATAGAAGATAGAAGTTAGTAGCAAGAAGCTAGAAGCTAGAAAATAGAAGCTATGAGCTAGCAGCTAGAAGCTACAAAATAGAAGCTAGAAGCTAGCAGCTAGAAGTTAGAAGCTAGAAGTTAGGAGCTGGGAGCTAACAGCTAGAAGCTAGCAGCTATAAGCTAGAAGCTAGAAAATAGAAAATGGAAGCTAGGACTAGCAGCTAGAAGCTAGAAAATAGAAGATAGAGGCTACAAGCTAGAAGCTACAAGCTACAAGCTAGAAGCTAGAAGCTAGCAGCTAAAAGATAGAAGATAGAAGATAGATGATGAACAAATGTGAAAAATGCCTTTTTTTTGAAGTTTTTGCATTAACACAAAAAAATCTACGAAATAATCAGAATACAGCCACGACATGTTCATAAGAGATGTGCGTCAGTTGTTTGTTGTACTATGTTATAGAACAAAGAATCAGTAAAGTGCGATTCAAGTGACCGGGATAGCCATGAAAATTAACTTTTACAATGTTTCTATAACTTGGTATCGAGATATGGGATAACAAATGATGGAAAGTTTACTGTCAAAATGTCGATTTTTACCGCATCCAACAGTCTGTGACCGGAGTTAACCATAAGGAGCAGGGTACCGGGCATCGAGTATTCCTTCACGGTAAGCTCTCTCGGCCAACCATCGAAACACCGTTTATGCGGGTAAAATATGTTGCAAAAAAATGATTACCACAAGGGAAGAAGAACTCCTTGGGCGGATCCCTCTCCGTACACCTGACGATACAACTTCGTCAGTTACCCTGCCACCCATCCACGACGCATCAACCGCCATCTCCGGACGCGACGGTGAATGATAGTCGTAATAACTATAATTGTTATTAGCCATTTTTACACACGCATAATTTTGATTGCCATAATAATCGTACATCTCCCGCCTCGATTGCTCGCACTTTGCGGTGCAAGGCACGATGTTGCAAAACGGCATACGCATATACAGTATTGGACCAAAATTACGTCCTCACTTGGACAGAGCCTGCTTCTCAGTTTAGTGTTCTTATGAATAATTTCACAGTTATTAACTGAGAGCTTTCTTCGCCAAAGTTGCTGTACTTCGTAGCCACGGACTCTAACAATTCGGCTAACGAAAGCACAGTTGCGAATATATTGTCCAATACTGTAGCTAAAACGAAGCATGCGGAACCTGTGAGCAAGCCGTAGCCATGTACCGTCCCCAACAAGCGTCCGAGAGGTGTCTGATGGAACGCTGATTGTTGACCGGCCTACTCCTCCTAATCACAACGCCAGGGTAGGTTAGGAACGACACCAACCAACCGTAACGCTTCGGCAAAACCACTTCATAACTTTGGTTAATTTTAATTCGATCAACTTTGACACTTGTCACCCTCTCGTACCCGTCCGCTCTCTGATTGGTTCACCGAGTAACGACCAGACACGGTTAGGTTAGGATCTGTCGTCGAAGTTGTTTGTTTTGTGTGTTTTTTTCTCGTTTGTGTCTGGCTCCGTAAAGCTAATGACTGTGCGAGAGTATGAGGTGACGTGCAAATATGAATAATTAAATAGAAACTCGTTCCCATGCTACTTGGTTTACCAACTGTTACAACTGTTCCCGCCTCTGGTTTATGTGATTGGGTAACAATTGTTTGCCTTCAAAAGCGGTTTGTTCCGAGTCGGACTGATTGGCTGCATAGTTGATGCAGTCATGTATTAAATTTATGTTCACTATGAAAGTAAAAACAAACTTGTAGGTATATTACATATGTATCGCAATTTTTTTGAAAAGTTAAAAATCTGGAAATTCTAAAAAAATCTTGAAAGTTGGCAACATTGGCTATTCGGTTAGTGTTGCCAAACATTTAGCCACATCGATCCAAGGAGTGTATGTTCGATTCCCGCTTCATTCCACAAAACTTGTAGTCTGGAACTTATTTTGATTGTGTCACTTGGCGTTGCATTCCAGTTTTTCGAAGCACGAATAGTCCACTCAACGCATTAAAGTATCGACCTATTTAGAACCGTTCCATGTAATCGAAGACCGGGTTTCCGCGATTCCGAATCGCACTTTCACACCATCACCGTCCAGAATGGCAGGCGGTACTGACTTGATGGCAAAGTCGCGGCGACGCGGTTTAGATTTGTTTAAGTTTTGCTTCGCTTCAATTCCTGCTCCTTCCTGTATCTGTATACATCTTCAGTGCCAGTGCCGGCGT